>NW_028259192.1:4244924-4547954 GCF_977971745.1 Zootermopsis nevadensis | reverse complement strand
TACCACTGAGACTAACTAATTTTCTGCTTCCAGGTTTAAAATCTTCCCCATAGCAACTGAAGATGATTCCCAGAAGTCACATAAATTACAGATACTTTTTTTATGGGAAACATATCTGCAAACATTTAAAAATAAAAATAGTGAATAATATTACAATAAGAGTCACTGTAACAAAATTGATACAAACTACATAAGACAAGTAGCACAAATTGATTCAAAATGTAATATTTAGCTTTCAATATGTTATAAAACAATAATAGCTGCATAAAAAGTGGTGAATATGCATTAGTTGAAAGTAGCGATTTTATATAACTGACAAAAGAATTACGTAATTGGCAACACATATATTTTTTGAGAGATAAGATCATGACCTTTAGACTACGCTCAAACAGAAGCAATACTGAAGGAATTTTTGCCTAAAACAGAGCTAATTAAAAAAATGTTAATTCCTAATTCATACTTACAATTGCTATAAGCAACTTCATAAATGCAAAATTACATATCATTATCACTGAACCAGACATGTGTAATGGTACCCACAAGTCACAGTGGGTGGATAAACTCCCTTTCATTATGACCTTGTTGCTGGCATAGAAATACACCAAAACAACATGGAGCAAGCAAAGAGTCTTTGCGGCAGTCATTGCTGACTGCCATGTCAGTGAAAATGTCTATGCATTTATGAGTAAAATTAATTTACAATGACAAGTAATAAACAAAGAAGTTCTATTTTGAATAAATGTAACACCTCACTTACTTAAATAACCATTTTAATAAAATTGCCCATAACTGCCGTACTGAGAGAACTGAGTAATCAAAATTGAGATAACGCAGTCCTCATGAAAATGTGTAAGTAATGACTAAGAACCTTTCTTTATATTTTAAATATACATCTACTGTGTTGAAGAGCTTATAGACAATGCTGCTTTATGAAAGCAACAAATAATTTAAACAAAATATAGGCAGCCTTCAAGTTGCTCACTTATACTTTTATACAACATTCACTAATGTGGTTTCAGTGCATATGTACTGTTATTCCCATGGATAAGTCAGAGATTTTATGTTCATTCAGTGATACAGGATGAGCACAAAAGAACTTGAAATTTGAAACACGTCTGCCATAGTTTCCATCACTAGGGACACTGCACAAAGTATGGATCAGTTGGATTACTGTCTCACTTGCAAGGCACATACCGAGTCTCTCTGAAGTGCGTACCAAAGTATGCGAGTTTTTCTACACACTGGTGTAGGTGCGAAGTTCACAGTATTCTGCATTTGTTTTGGGTATCATTTGAAAATGTAAGGTTCTTTTGTGCTTATTCTGTATAATCTGGAAGACAGAATATGACAAATGTTAGGCGAATCTTACATAAACACAAGACATTAATGTAAAAACACACCACTAAAAATAAGGAAAGGATCACAGAATGTGAGTAAATGAGATTTCAGGTTCTCAAGGTGGCAACTATGAAAATGACTGTCTTCAGGGATGTTGAGCCATGCAGGTTGATAGACGTTTACACAAGTTGCAGAGGTGCTTGCTGCCTCCACCATCCGGGTGATGATACATCAGTAAGCATCTACCAAACTACACAGTGCAACATCCCAGAAGACAGTCATCTCCATGCGAGTATACACTGAAACATTTAAAACAATTATCAAATTCCTTCACAATCTTGGTTCTTTTAACTTAGAGACATAAAAACATTTCTTATTGTCAATCAATCCTCCTGTCTGTAAAATTGAAGCTTTCATGGTGACTGAACACAGTGAAGTCTTCTTGGACAATCAGTTGTGTGAGAATGGCAATGTAATATAATGTTTCAGAGACTATCTCTGCCTCCATGATCAGGGTTGATGATGATGATGGAGGCTTTGAAATTTGATTACAATGCCATTTTCACATGGCCCCAGAAGACATCACTGCAAGTTCCTGTATCATTTAAGAATATCTGTGTTATGCTAGTAAGTTCTTTACTGCACATGATAGACTGAAAACTTCATATTTGATATTACAACCATAGTCAAAAAATTAAATTAAAAGAATCAAGAGACAAACATACAAGTATGTATAATGCAACCATCAGAACACAACAACATAATTGGTATTAAATGCACAAGTGTGGTCTAAAAACAATTACCATACATATTTGACAGTTAATTATAACATAATAATTTTAATTAAAATTAATTTGAACATCACTAGCAAGCACCTTTTCCGAAACATGTTATTGGAGACAAAAAATACATAGTATATCATCACGTTAAAACAGTTTGGATTATAATACCTAAAGGTTTCTATGTACCAAAAACATTACAAAACAGAATTATTGCACTGGCACTAACTCACAATTATAATAAGTGTTTCTACAGATTTACTTATAAATCTTCCATAAATGACAGGGAATTTTTTGACTAGCTGACAGACATTTAGCTTCTTCAAGAAGACCTATAATCTATGGAGTTAATTAGTCAGTAGGGTTTTCACTTACATAGTCCTATAATTGTCACATTTTTCTGGAAAGGAGGCCCTTTTTCTTCAGTTGCTTCAGGGCACATTTGGCAGCAGTGCACTTAGCAATGCGGTAATTACGCCCAATTCCTTTGAACGTACCTTTCCCAAACACCTCTACTGTTACACGCACACGCCGACCATCAGCCAACTTTTCTGGTTTCCTGCAATTTAATAAAATGTGATGAAATGAAGCAATTCATCAAGAAATACTACAGTCACCAATCACTAGTCTCTGTCATTGGACAGCTCTATCTAAGGGACCCAATAGAGTAGGTAGTACCTCTCACCTGAAGACCGAGACAGAACCAGCCTCCAGAATGGCGTGGGTTTTAAAGAATAGATGATGGAAAAAGTCTTGACAATGAATAATTTTAAAAATACACAAAGCATAAAAGAAAATATGTAACTTATATGAACGTGAATCAGGATTCTTAAGACTGAAGCACAATTAGTTGAAAGAAACAATAGTAATGTTAGTAAAAATACTTGGAAAAAAGTGAAATATTCCTTAAAGAAAACATCCATGACAGTTAAAGAGACGATACATACAAATTGAAAGGCGGAGGGACGTATGGTGGTTTGTATAAAATCTTATGTACCTCAAAATATGCACTACAGACTGCTGTTTACATAACTTATGCTTCCAAGAAATGTGGCTTAATTATAAAACACAATTACCCAAATTTTGCAGTTTCAGGTTCCAGTTCAAGCAATTCACGAATAGGAGATTTTGGTACATTAGTGCTGAATTGCTCTGGAACATAAGAAAATAAATTTATTAAGTACTGTACACAATTAATTTTCTTTGTATTTTCAAATGAGAGCTCCTCATCCATGTTTTTTTGTTTTCCAGGACTTCATCCACTATGTAAATGGAGAAATGAGGAAAAACATGTCGCTATTATATTCACAGATGATGAGGTACTTTTGAGAATATCAACATCAATGTCTACATCACTTTAAGCAGTAACACACTATGACAAGAAAATGAAATACATGATAAGCAAAGAGCCTGGATTTTGCTTCAAAGTTTCAATCCAAACCAATGGTAAAGTTTGAATTAAAATACATGGGTGTTCAGATATCACTAGTTTAAATATAATCAGTTGGAAGATTGTTACCTAAATAGGTTCCCACCACTGATCACCAGTATATAAAATAATAGTAAACATGGCTAGCGGATGAATATCAGAATTGGTCTTCGAGTTTAGCTTTGCAGAGCTTTAACATAAATACCACTCAAATATATGTTTTGATGGGTATATGAGTTAATACATAATTCTTTACCTATTTCTGTCTTCATCATTTGGTAGTACACTCTCCAGACAGCATCAAGAGACATTCCACTATCCAGAAAGATAGCGCCAGCAACTGACTCAAACACATCGCCAAGAGCTTTCGGAACCTCCACGTCCTCAGCTTCCTCACATTCTTCCTCCTCAATAAGGTAATACTGTAATAAAGCAACAGTCTGTTAGAGGGAGAAAAACTTCAACGAAATATAAATTTAAGTATAAAGTCTATCTTTGCATATGGGTAATGGCAACAGCCTTTTACACATGTGTAACTCTTACAACATGTTGTCAAAGTAGGATAGCACAGTAAGAAGTTAAATGTTCAAAATGACTAAGAATGTTGAAAGTCGTCTACTAAGCATCACTACATTCAAATATGGCACATATCAGTGTCCATATTACCAGTTCATTTGTATGTGTGTAAGTTACTACCAACATCTGTACATTTTTTAGTAAGAATTTAGTTGCAACATAATGATTTATATTTATTGGAGATACCTTAACAAATGATTTCCTTATTCCTTCACTCTTGTACTGACCTCTTCACTGATAGTATGGCCATTTTCTTCCTGTATGCGTACAAAACGATCTACCACTTCATTAAGTCCAGGTGACAAATGTCGGAAATATTTATGGAATCCATAACGAACAGCAAGGGAAGCAAATATTGTGTTGTTGACAAGAGCTGAACGAAGATCAGTGAGAGCACCAGGAGAGTGCTGACGAGAATCTTCATACAGATGGCGTGTAATAAGGTAATCTGTAACGTATACATATTACAAAATGTAGCCAAAGGCAGGAGATGAGGAAATAGTTATGGTTTTAGCTAAATCAGAATAGAGTTGTTTAACAAATTATTTTATTACAGTAATAAACACATGGTTTTCAGAGTCAACAAACTGGTATGCTAAACATAGCATGTTGTTACTATTATTATCATCAATGCTGTTTGTAGCTGCTGCTACTGTTGTTATCAGAATTTCAGTGTGTTAGTAGGAAACACACTTCTTACTCCTCTGATGAGATAACACATGCAAATATTTTTTGTCTTTTTAGGGTTCAGATGAGATAGATCACAAAGGTACAGGTACAATGTATTCCATCTATGACATTTCTGTCGGCCTGTATTAACAAGTTCTCAAGCATTACACATTCAATATAAAACTCAAGAAATTTCATGCTTGTTTTGCTGTTTGCACTGATTTCATAGTAAATGAAGAACAGTGTGCACTTTTCTTTTTCAGTTTTTAATGATTAGAGAATAAACATAACATGTTGGCTAAACAGTCGAAGTAGGATTTGAGGTTTTCATGGAGATGAGTTTGAAGATGTCTTCTGAGTTGTTGTGCCATGTAGTCTGGTAGAAGTTTACTGATGTTTCTGAGTTCCATGCTGCCTCCATCACGGCAATGATGATGGAGGACCTCTGAAATGTCGGTAAACTTCTACCAGACTATACGGCACAACAACCCAGAAGACAGTCATCTTCAAACAGTTGAAGGGTCACACTACATGACAAGTACCTAGCACAGCATCACCAAGGAACTCCAATCGTTGATAGCAGTCAGTGAGTCTATTAGGTGAATAAGATGCATGTGTAAGAGACTGTAGCAAGTAGCTTTGATCTCTGAACTTGTAACCAATTCGATGTTCAAACACTTCATAGCCATCCAACAGCCTCTTCAGCTCAGTCTCTGGGCTATTTATATTCCTCAATAAGGGAGACTTGGGTGCTTTTAGTGTTCCATACCTTATCTAAAAATAAATGATATAAAAATTATTATAAAATGTCTCACATTCACTTCTGACAACACTTTTCTGATTTTACCTGTCTTCTATTGAGCTCATCTACATAATTAAAATAAGACATAAATTAGAATAGAGAAAACATTTATCTTATGAATCTCACTAAAAAAATAAAATCTGATCAAAGCAATAAATAATACATTACAGGATAAATATCTACCTATATAATAAACAAGTGATGGTAGGTTGATTGGTTGATTGCTGATCAATAGCTGTTAAGGGATTTTCAGCCTTATGGGATAATATTTATGACTATGTACATGTACTTCTATGCAATGTAGTACAGTTATTACAACCTAAATATAAAATTATACTTGAGACTACACTACATTAAATCATATTATGTTTTTTTGATTAAGCAAAGGTGAGTAATGATTTTAATTTTTTGTTATACATAAGTTACTTTCAATTATTATATGCTGCTCTGTGGAAACCATGCACTGATGCATAAAACTGTTCACTCATCCGTAGCCTACTGTGTATATGAACTTCTATACAACACAGAAAGACAGATGTCAGACATTAATAATTAACAACATGTGTAATTAAGCAAAGAGAAAGAACCATTTTAATTTTTATATGCTGCTTTTATAAGTTTTCAATAAAAATGTGTTCTTTTAGGAAAGATTTTCCCGTCATTCTTGGCAGGAAATTTTCTATTATGTATATATGAATTTAAACAAAAATACCAAGAATTTGGATCATCTATGATTTCAATGCATCAAGGTTTTAACTTACCATTTATTATTTACTTTGCTAGACACTTCAAATGTTATCATATTTGATCCTATGGCGAAAACATATAAAAATTAAAATTTTGACCCCACACTTCTCCAAACAATGGGTGAGTCAAACATTTCAGAGAGGAAAGTATCATGTTAAATGTTGCAATGATTAGCCTTCTGATATCAAACAGGGAAGTTAAGTTCCATTACTCTCCAGTTAATTTCCCCTCTCCCAAAAAGCATGAAACTGCATAGCTGGAAAATTAGGCAAAATAAAGTACAACATAACTACATAACTTGTTATGTTTATTACTGTCAAAAACTTTTGCCATTAAATTATGTAAGTTTAAATTTCTAAGGTTATATAACAAAGAATACTGTGTACCTGTTTCTTTTGCACCAAAGTTAAAGAGCCGTCATCCCCGTTGACTATTTCCGGCAACAAACTTCCCACTGATCTTGATTCCTCAGTATCAGAACATGAAACAGTATATATAACTTCTTTCTTCGGTAAAACACAGATTCCTAACCAAGCCATGAACAAAAGTGCGCCACGTGGCCCACAAGCTATAAGGTATGCTCCTATCATTGCCTCAACACAGTCAGCTACACTTTTATCAGGAATGCTATGTTGGGTAATAAGATTATAAGGGATAAAACAGGGAAGATTTTCAATGTTGGTGTATGGGCCAGATGTCAGCATGTCCTCAGCTACCCCATCTTCTCCACTGCTCATCTTGTGTAGTTTCTCACTTCGTTCATGCACAAGTTTACAGATCTCATCACGCGACAAATCCCTCAGAGCAGGCAGGTCTGCTTGATTCCAATGGCTGGCAGGAACTCCTGCTTCAATTAAAGCTTGTTCCAATTCTCGAGGTACGTAGTAACAAGGTGGCAACCAATTGTCATGGGGTTCAAACTTTGTAGCAATCATACTTTCACCAAAAACTTTCCGGCGCCCCAATCGGTACAAGTTCAGGTTGCTGACCTGCAGAACAGAAATCAGAGATTTTTAACAATATTAAAATTAAGTTCTGTAAAATATTGATACACAGAACGTTAAATTAATAAGATTTAAATTTCATGAAATTTGATGTAACAAAATTAAACTTCATGAAGTCATAATATAAAAATAAGCAGATATACTAAGCTGTAATATGTAGGTTGAAGTACCCTCTTTACATGTGGCCAGTCCAACAAATAGTTTGAATTCTTTTGTGAATTTCTTCAGTCTCTCTAGAATACTGCAGAGACAATATCTTCAAACCGATCATGAGCTCTCATTCTAACATCATTAAAATGTATCATTTGTATTAATCTTTATCTCATCTTGTGAGCAAGTTCTACAATTAATTCACTATCATTAGGAGGGGGGGGGGGAAACTGCAAAACAGTAAAACAAGAATCACATTCTTGTATGAATATTTATGATAACTTAAGTTTTCTACAGAAATTTTTTGAAGGCTCATATCAATAAACTGAGCCAACAAAAACAACAGAAACATAAATGTTCACAGATAAAAGTTGTATGGAATAAATATTGTAAAGCAGTTCTCCGTGGCATCCCAACAATTACTCCATACACGCAGAAGAAGGCAATGGCAAACCACTTCTGTATCACCTGCCTAAAAAACATATATGAACAGGTCTCAGTCCGAGAAAAGGATGGAAGGATCCTGTTCATAATATGTCGCCAACCTCCTGTAAAGGAGACGTCGTAATAAAGAAGAACAAAAGAAAACAATTAATGAGAATCTTCATGGTTTGCTCTTAATGAATAAAAGCAAGGTAGCATTTCATTCCTGACACAACCTTAACATGTGTTAAAAAAATAATGTCAAATATTTAATCTTGTAATTGCTAAGTATGTTAAGAGCCCAAAACACAACTTAAGACAATTTAAGTGTATTCGTGGATGATTTACAACTGAATTAGTCTTAACAAAGAAAATAGATTGTTAATGGCACTATCCCAATATGTGCCCCCCAAAAGATAACTAACTGTGAATTACAAAGTTAATGTGAACTCCTTTTATTCGTTTATTCATGGAAACATACAATTTTAGTAGCAGCTCTCACCTGTTTTGAACGGAGGTGGCTGAGTTTACCCTCATGAATGTTGTCATAAGTGCAGTAGAGGTAGGTAGTGATGGCATACTTAAGAAACGAGTCTCCGATAGTCTCAAGACGTTCCAGGTTGATCCCATCATTCGCATTTGACATGGTAAGTGCCTGAAGAATTACACTAGGACTTGGTCCTGGATGTCCATGCAAATCTGGCTGGGCGTCAAAACTGAATTTACTGATGATGTCTTTATCAGGGTCACTCTCCTGGCAAATATCAGCTTCAAATTGTCTATTGCATACTTCATCTGCTACTACTTCCACTTCTTCAGAACTACCATCTTCTGATAGACCACTATCATTATTGTCTAGTCTTTCTGGTGAAGGTAAAAGGGCAGATTTTACTGCAGAACTCTGGATTTTAATATGCCGACTAAATGGTAAATTTAGTTCATGAAACGCTAACTGATTCTTCACTGTACAATAATTAGATTCAGATCTGATCATACATGTAGTACTTGGAGAATTTTGATTTAGAGGCATTTGCTGACAACCTTTTCTGGTCATCACTAATGCTTGGTTACTTTTCACAAGCGTTCCGCTATTTTCAATAAAGTGACGGTTTTTCTCAGTGGCTTTCTGAAACTGGCAAACAAATCTTTCAGTAAGTTTATCAAGGTTATCATCACTGTAATTTTCCCAGTCCCATGGAATCTTATCTTCAGTCCCAGATATGTCCGAGTTTTGACGAATGATAGCACGCCTCCTCTCACGCTTCTGTACCTCATGCTCATCCTCGATTGCTTCTGCTACATTTTCACTTTTAAACTCAATTCGAAGTCCTGATGCACCCTGATAAGAAGATTAAGTAATATATTAATACCAGTTTTACTTGAACACTGTGGAGCACTTACATGTAACACCTGACAACAATTTTGTTACAAGAAATGAAAAGTCTGTCAATAAGATAACAGGCATGATGATAAACAATCCGAATTTCTACCGAAAGCAACAAAAAACTAAACATATTTTAACTGATAAAGAAGACAAAATGTACGACCAATTTTCCGATCTTACATTAGAGGAGAAGGAAAAAGACGAAGTATAACAACAACAACAACAGAAACATACATACACAAAACATATAAAACACAAGATTTATACATAATATGATTGTATAGTTCATGAGTTCAGCCGTAACTCATTCTTCTTAAGAAAGAGAAAGAACTGCAGATCCCCAGCCAAATAAATTGAGATTTAACTCGATCACAAACTAGTCAAATATTCAGGGACAAAGGAGGTAGCAGGTAAAATGCAAATAAATGAGACAGAACTATGAACCAACTGTCTGTCAATGTTGGTCTTCTGGGTGATAACACCATGAGGACTTGTAGGAAAGAGACCAATATTTCACAGGAAAACTAACATTACTACCCCAAAAGACCAACATTGACATCACCACTTTGAGAACCTCTAATGTGATACAGGCTACCATCTACTCAAAAACTAATTTAATCATACCAGTATACTGTCCTCACCTGAAAATCACTGCTGTCAGATATATCATACTCATTGCCAGGTTCACTGCATGAGTCATCTGTTTCAAAGCCATCTAAATCTTGTTCTAGGCCACCAAAGTACCTTCCACTACCCATCCAACTGCTTGGAGAGCCGTAACGAACACGCTCACGGCGTTTGCGTGCTTGAATGCCGGTCCCCCAGTCACTTCCCCCAGAATGGAGACCAGCCAATTCTGCATCCTCATCCACCATTGTTAGATTTGATGGTAATGCTACGTTCATATCAAAATCATCTGCATCTGACAACTCTGAAAACTAATTGTAAGCCACAATCAGTTGAAAACTGAAACATCTACAGTACAAAAATCTTAAATATAAAAATCACTAAAAAGGAAGCATACACTCTAAATATTTGTACATATTAAAATGGTGGTGGAGAGAAAATCTCAAAGGTAACAATCAGTGCATTTTTACTTTCTGCCACACGTCTATGTACAAAAATTAAATGTGACAGATTTTCATGAAACTTAAAACCCACTAGAAACTACTACGCCTTTGTAATTTTAATCTCCTTTCATTAATTATACTAATGCGACAGTCATGTGAACTTCTGAGATGAGAGTGACACTAGTACAGTGATGGTGAACCTTTTTACAGCTGCAATTATCCCAGCTAGGCTCACATGCCACAAATATATGTATGTCTGTGTATCAATGCAGTAATCAAGTACCTTTAAACACATACCACAATTATTCTTTAATATATACATTTATTTTTATATATTTTTGTATAATGTGTGAAAAATAACATCCACATTCTAACAAGGAACATCATACAGTTGAATAAATACGATATATTTCAAAGTGTATTATTACAATGCTATGCTTTTATTTCAAATTGCTGCCTAAATAATTCTACTTATAAACTTCTCTCTTGCCTGAGATGCTGGGAGTCATTCATTCTAAGCGCACAATGTAAGCAATAAAAGTGTTTTTTGCAACATAAGAAATCTTGTAAGAGAACATGACTTAACCTGGAAAGAAAGAGCTGTAATTTGAAAAAGAGGCTTTTCCAGGCTTGTTTTTGTGACAACTACTTTCACTATTTTGGTGTGTAGAACCCACCCTTATATCTGTGCCAGACCTTTAGCAATACACTCTATATTTGTTTTGATTTATAATTATGGGCACTTCTGTTGCTTTATTTTTCATATGCTTAATGCTTATGTACCAATACAAATGAAAAGGTGTACCAACCGACATAGGATCATGATTTGCCATATCATTTGACCAGGTTCCAATTTCCATCCAATCACCACGAAGTTTCTTTTCTTCCTCTGTCAAGATTTCATTAACAGACTTCTCTTTTAACTCAGATTCCTCTTCCTTTTCTTCAGTGCTCTGAAGTTCTGCTTTATCTTCACCTGGCTTCTTATCTTCCTTCAGTTCAGCATTCTTAGCATTTTCTTTGGACTTTTTCAGAACATCTGCAAGACTCCAACCAAAATCCAATGGTGGCCATTCGAAACCTAAACAGCAATAACAAAAATTCTCATTTTATATATACCATATTAATACATTCCTATTATTTATAGATCGGTGGCTCTGTTTATGAGGCACATTTTATAAAAATGTAACATCTATATGACCAATATCTTTGTTACCATCCAACCACAGAGAATGGTGCTGGAATGCCACAGCTACTACATTTTTCTTAGATTGTGCATACACAATGATCCTTGTATAGTCTTCACTTTAATTTTGCCATGGAATGTAGTGACAAGACTCAGAAATGTAATTAAAATTTATTCAAGTTCTTTTCAAATTAGACATATATATTATTGTATTGATGTAAGAGAACTGACATTACAAGCTGTAATTAATGGAAGGTACAAAACAGCCAGGAATGGACAAATACAAGGAAATTACAAATCACTGGTTTTAGACTTCACTTGTGAAATTTTTAAACACTTGATTTACTTTTTTTATATATATATATATATATATATATATATATATATATATATATATCTTAACTGCGTCATGTTTGTGTTTAATCAATATAATAATTCATTCACCGTCGATACACAAACTTAAAATGTTGTTAAAATTTACTTAAAATTACATAAAATTACAACATTTTTTAGAATTAGATCTTGATACATTTCACATTTGACGACATGTTTCGGTGTATTACACCATCATCAGGTCAATCAATTGATTTACGTTGCATAGAGAATATTACAAGTTCTTAAAACTACCTTCACTGTAAACTGTACACAGATACTAACTAAAGTAAAGAATAATATTTTTTTCTGTTTGCAGTTTCTACTCAATGTATTATCAGTGTTAGTAAATACAACACAATCGCACAGTTTATGTATTGATGGTTTATGTAACAACACTGTAAATGGAATGGAATACATAGCATTAAATGATAGGATGATCAGTGAATAATAAATTGGAAAAGATGTGGAAGAAGTGGTCAAGCCTAATTTAAGGTAATACCTCAGCATTTGCCTGGAGGGACTGAGAAATACCATGACAAATCTCAGTCAAAATAGTTGGTATCCAGGCCAAGATTTACAACCAGGATATCACAATTATGTAGCAGGAGCGTTAACCGCTTGACCCCAATATTTGGTAACATCATGAAGCAAACATGTACACAGAAATAATAAGGTTCTCACTTGAGCTGAGGTTTTCATGTCCAAGAGCAATACAGGAAGCAACTTCTCGTCGAATTTCATCTGCCAGCAGCAGTGCATTTATGCGGTACAAAATGCATGGAAGACATACAGCTTTGCGCCACAATGAAGCTGGAAACAGATGTAGAGTACACAACTCTGGCACCAGTATTTGTTTCTGCTCCAAGTTCTCACGTTTCGCACGCTTCGTTTCCTCACTGCTTGTTGGAAGAGCTACGCCCTTGCGATTTACATATCTATAATTATTAACATTACAAACTGTTATAAAAACAAAGCTGAAATGTAAGGAATGTACAGCACCTAAAATAACCCTTTATGCGCTATATTTTTCAAGTTCCTATAATGAACCGTGTTGCAAATTTTTGTTGTTGGTATTTTTAGGTATTTTATTACTATATTTTTGATGCATACATCTTATTTATGGCTTATCCTATGATTGTAAATCTAACTGAAAATGCTTGTAGATATCTTTTCCACTGCTGCTTTCACCATGCCATATTTATGACTGCCATGTTTACCAATGGGTAATTTCACATCAATTCAACAAATTTCAGAAAGATCAGTAACACTCAGCATCACCAAATTCTGTACAGAAAGAAAAATTCTGAAGTGCTCCACTTACTGACTCTGCAATTTATAAAAAAACAAAAAACAAATCTGATAAGAACCAAAAAGAAATTAAATTGATACAGAGTTAATAAAATATGTGAAAACTTTTTAAATTAAGGACAACATACTTTCAGAACATGTAGTGGCAAAGTTGTTAAATTCCTGGCTTTTTTAAAATTAAAATAATAAAACCAATATTTATGAAATGAGATTAGAATCACTCATAATTATAGAAGCAGCTCTCATGCTACATATGTGTGATTCACAGTCTTTAAAAGAAGTGCTAAGGTGGCACTCTAGTATTCATAGCACTGGGGCATCACCCCTGATACTAATGGAAGAAGAGAGTAAAAATTTTGGTAAGTTTACTAGGCTCTTCTACTTTAAAGACCAAAATTTACTGTACCTTGGTGTGAGGAAATTTAACCTTGCTGAAGTGTGATCCACATCTAGGAGAGGCTGCTTGCCATTTTGAATCTGGATACCATATTTTTTGAAGTAATACTCATCGAAAGTTTTATACTCAGACCCAGGAAACGAAGATTTGGGATTTAAATGTCCACAGATTTCAGCAACATAGAAGTACTGAAAAAAGAGAGAAAACTATCAAGACAAACTTCATGGATATGATTTGGGAAATAATAACGCAGAAAATACTTCAGCATTCAGTCTTCCACAAAACTGATACCCTGAGTCAAAATCAGTCACCAGGTTACATCTAACAAAAATTATAATGGAATCCCTCTTCAGCAATTTTTGATTTAACACATTCCCTTGCTTAAGCTAAAATTTCACATAAGGTAAATATTGTCTCTGTGAAGTATACAGTTCATCATCTCGACCAATTCAAAGAAAAATAAATACTTCCATTCCTTCATTAATTTGATAAACTTCAGTGTTCCACTGTGACATACATAGAAGTTGAAAGACGAATCTCAGTTGATGCACCGTATCAAGTAATGCATAGTTTAAAGAAGTATGAAATAATTAAACTTACTTGTGGCTGATCCTGATTGCGGTACCAAGGCATGATAACAGCATCATGATATTTTTCTGCCTCAAATATAAAATTTGTTCTTTCATTTTCTGGTATTGGACGAGGTCGAAGGTCTCGATTTTCATATATGCTATCAAGAAAGTCCCAGTCTACTTCTGCTATGCTCCCTTTAACTGGAACAGAATATCACCATTGTCTTGAACTCATTTGGAAACACCTCTTGTTGGCACAATACAAATTATTTGCTAATAGAGTAATGCTCTACAATAATAATTCTCTGCTCGTATGACCCAACTTGCATGATCACAACAGCACACCAAACTGAGTTGTGGCACACTGAACAAACAATGACTGCTTATTTTAGTTATCAAGGTCAATAGTGAAGTTTTAAATCACAGGATACCTAACAAGTGGCTGTGATATTCACCTGATTGTGACAAATATTCAATTCCTGTGAACCATCAATATATAACTTTTCATGTTTAAAACTAAATTTGCATATGAGATATTAATATCTTTAGGTTTCCTGTTTTTTGTGAACATGAAACAAAAAAAGTCTTACAGGACTCTGAATATTTTGAAGAACAACTTTTAACAAAAAACACACCGTGGTTTCCTGTGCAGCAGAAAGATTGTACTCATAGTAGTGAAAGAGTTAAAAAGTTAATACGTAATATATTTTGTACCACTGACCATCAACAAAACTAACTTTTTAAAACTATAAAATATTGAATTCATTGACAGTAGGTTTCAATAAAAAGTATCATCATCAGACCAATATCAACTATTATACACCAACTGAAATCATGAACACAATACAGGTGGCACATTAAATAATCTTAAAGCTTGATTGACTGGGAGATTCTTACATTTCCTGGTTGGTACTATGAAGTATGAGTTTTCTGAAGCTTGAGGATCAAACATCATGAGATACTTCTGTAACCGCAAAACATTGGTAAAAGTGTAATTGAGGAAGGTGACAATTTTCTCCAGTCTATCAGGTGTGAAGACTACGCCTGATTCTGATAATTCCAATTTCACACTCACTTCTCCAGAACGAGTGAAGATTGGGAAGGGGCATATCTGTAAAAAATAATAAAAATGCAACATTTACAAATAAATATGCAGTGTTTGTACAACTCTGTGATAACCTAAATTTAGTGAAAACTGAAATGAAAATAATGTTAATATTCAATATATATTCTTCAAAACTATTATACTGTACAAACTATAAAAGAAAAGAATAACTTTAACTAAAATCATCTAACAGAATTTGCTACATTTTATTACCGTAGGAATTTGCTTGAGTGTAAGGATTCCAAAGCCTTGGGGTGAATCCTCAGGAGGATAAATTTTTCTGCCTCTTGTATTTTGCTCTTCAGGAAGAGGACAAGTGAGCACCATGCTGATATGGTACAAATATGCAGGCTGTCCTGGGACTGGTCGACAATCCGTTAGAGAATCTGCAATCTAATTAATGCACACACGTCAGAAATCTGAGGTTCTCATGGATGTGAAGACCACAACAGACATAATGTGCAAAACAAAATGAAAAGGTAATGATCATTCAATTTGTAGAGGAGAGCTAAAGATGCAGAAAAATACAAAATAAATCAAGAGAAGTAGAATGACATGTTAGAAGAATGGACAACATCAGAATACCAGAAGATAACCTGTAATGAAGATGGGTGGAGGAAGTAAGAGATATAAGGAAAACAGGGCTAGACTGGAAGAGAGCAGATGAGATGTAAGAATGGTCAGATATGAGACGGCCGGAGACTCCTATGCAAAATTCAACTTGAATGCATACAGTCACTATTCGCTTTAGAAATGTGTTTCCCTCCAGTTGAATCTGGTTCAGATGGTTGGCAGAAACAGAAACATTATGCCTTCTGGTCAAACATTAGCAGCAATTCCTTGAACAATAAGTGTTCCCACACACACTTTAATTCATATGTTTTCTGAAATCACCTCAATGTGACAAATGTTCACATCTGTGACAGCTGTCAGCTGTAGTGACCATGTGGTTGGTTAGCAACCTGTTCACGGCCTTCAGAAAATTTGTTGCGCTATTCATTCACATGTGATAAGGTCTCTTCCCCACTAAAAAATGCTTATTCCACAATCAAACCTTAAATGAGGATTTAGTATGTATGAAACAGGACAATGCTGATAAAATTACATGAGAATGTAACAAAAAATATTCACATCCTCATGAGATTCAAATGCAAACCTTAACAATAATCTGTCAATGCAAATGCCAGACTCACTGACAAGTAAAAACTGAAAACCAACCCGTTTGTAGTAGTACTGCCTTCTCTTAGTGGTACCAGGTCGAGGTTCAGAGGAGTCCCTTGGTATCATCTCATCTAGCTCTTCTAGGGCAAGAGTCATCTCCTCCTCGTGGACACGGAAGCTTTCCTTGCCAACAGGCATTAGATTGTCATCCAGTTCCTGAGCCTGGTGGAGTACTTTACATGTCTCTAATGCTGCAATTCTTCTAGCCAAAACCTTGCTGGGCATGGGCAGTCCCTGAAGACAATAAACAATTACAATTAAATGAGGAGGATAGGAGTAACACTAACAACCCCTCTGAGGCACCAGGTAGCACCCCACTGTATCAATGCCTTCCACTCAAATGGGGCTCTGCAGGCAGCAACTGTTTGTTTCCTATTTATCATGGGACAAGAATGAAACACAGGAAATAAAAGAGAAAAGGGCAAAAGCCACGCAAAGGAGCTCTCTAACACATTTCATGCACTCTGTGCAAAGAACATATTAAGTGGTACCATCCATGTTCAGGGAGGCAGTAACCAGGGTGCAAAATAGCCAAAGGTCTGAGGGAATTTAAGAGGTCAACCCTCCCAAACGACCCAGGGACACTACATGGCCAGAGACCTATAGGAAGGCCTTGTCAAACAAATTAGAAACAGCCTCATATATTCTATGTGATGGGGCATAAGCATTTCGTGAAACCATGCGATTATCACTGAAGTCCTGCTACATGCAATAATATTCTAAGTACAGAGCTACTAGCAGATAGAAGAGAATGGGGAAGCACAAAAGATCAGGAAACGGCTGTGCTGCAAGTGTTGGTCAGGCACCTACCCCACTTAAATTCATTCATCCATTCCTTGTGCAAAAACTAGTAGATACAATGAGTGCTGCGGTGAAAAAAATATGTGCGCTTTAGAGATCAACAAACCGAAAGACTGGAAGAGTAACTAATCTAGAAAACGACTCAAGTGTTCATTTCAGGAGTTTTTAATTGCACTAAGGAAGAAATCAATATAAATTGTATACAGCTAAAAGGAACCCATGTGGAATAAGTGCTATATGTTACATTATCCATTCTGTAAAATAAATACAGTGAAACCTCGATGCATCGTTTTCGGCGGGGGTGGGAAATAAAAACGATAGATGCGGGAAAACGATAGATGCGGGAAAGCATTAAAAATTTTAAAAAAAACAATGTTTCTCTTTCAAAGTTACTTCTTTTTACCAAAAAAGTCTTTAATGGACAACTGGTTTGTCGAAACTTTACGTTTTAGACCAAACAGAGTACTTTCCACGTTCAAAATGTTTTCCTCGTCACGTTCGCTAATATTATGGGCATAAAAGAACGACTTCACTTTTGCCAATGCAGCGTGTGCTTCGGCAAAACTCGGCACAGCTTCGGGCTCGCATTCGTCGTCTTCCTCACCGCTCCCACCCCTTTCACGATCGTCACACAACTCATCAATCGTGTCGACTCCGCATGTAGCAAGCTCGCTGTCTACTGCCGCGTAGTCACCAAATTTAACCACGTCTTTCACGGCGCCAAATCTATTCCAGTCTTCGTGAAAGCCATCATGCTCATCCACACTGACGTTAGAGTCTGCTTCTGCGCGAAGTTCACACCCGTAGCCACCTTTGTGAAAACAATTCAGAACAGTTGGTTGTGAGACATGCCGCCAAGCTGCCACTGTGAAATGAATTGCTTGTAGCACGTCAATTTTCATGTTGACATCCTTCCCAGCATCCATTGCACATACAGCTGTTTGCACAAGGCGCTTTCTATACAACTGCTTGAAAGATTTTATGATGCCCAAATCAAGCGGTTGCAAGACGCTCGTGCAATTTGCTGGATACTGCACAACTTTCACATTTCGTAGAAATGTCGTGTCCTTCGGATGAGCGGCACAATTATCAACAAACAGCAAAATCTTTCTGCCTTGTGCGCCCATGGAGGCATCTAGAGAACTTAAAAACGCCGTAAAGATGTCTGTTGTCATCCAAGCCTTTTTGTTGGCGTGATATTTCACCGGAAGTTTTTTCATGTTTTTGAAACAACGCGGTTTTCGTGATTTTCCAACTACAATCGGAACCCGTTTGTCACTACCGTCACTGTTAACACACAGAAGAACAGTAATTCGGTGTTTTGCACGTATTCCCCCGTGGCAAGATTCACCTTTCAATGCCAGAGTCCTATCCGGGAGGGCGTTGTAGAAAAGTCCGGTCTCATCCGCATTATAAATGTCCCGCGGCTCATATCCCTCCAGCAGTGTTGGCAGTCTCTCGAGCCACAGCTCCGTTATTTCCACATCCACAGCAGCACTTTCGCCTTTCCTTTGTACTTGTAATAAAAGCATTTGTGAAGAAATTCACAGTGCACATGCCATTTGGCATCGCTGGAACGAAATATGAGTGCACCCTAATTAAAATCGTAAAATTTCTGACAATGAGCACCGCCATTCACTCCAACTATCACCCCTGCACCACTGTCCCCTCATTCCAAAAGGATCTGTGCTGGTTGGGCGACATAACAGGTTACCGCTACTGTGTATTCCAAAAACATTCTGCGTCTTTCGGTATTAATTTATCTCAAAACCCAGCATTTTAATTTCTCAGAAACGATCATTGCGGGAAAATTGTGGGCCGGGACTAAGATTTTTGAACGATCGATGCGATAAAACGATAGTTCGAGGAACGATAGAAGCGGGAAAATGTAACATTATTTTATATGGGATGTATCCGGGACCGAACAAAACGGACGATGCATCCGGGAAAACGATAGTTCCGGGAACGATGGATAGAGGTTTCACTGTACCTATTACTTCTTAAAAAATGACATTGGAAACAAGATTCTTACCACGATGTCATGCTTAACAGGGGAATTGATAGGCAGCCGTACAGTACACACGTATGATATCTGACCATTATCAGTGATGACTTCAACAGTCCACAATGGTGTGAGACGTGTGAAGGTGTCACTTGGAAGCTTGGCACAGTACCTGAAACAGAGTTGTTATAGGAAAGAGTTATAGAGGAACTTTTAATGTAATCAAATTTTTAATACCTTAAAAATTACATCTGCTTAACCAATTCCCTTAACCTGAAGGTAAGGTTCTACATCACTACTACTAAATACTTGAAAAATGATGGACATGTAGATTTGGCACCATGATAATTTGCCTTCCTGCACAGCACTTTCAGTAAAGCAACTGTTTCTCAAATACATATACCAGTGATGGGACACCCACAATACCCACTTGAAGCGGCCCCCATATGACTCTTTTTCATTCTTCTGAAACTAAAAATCTCACTGAAAGTTCTAATTCTGAATGACACGAAGACATTCAGAGGAATAAGATGAGAACTCTGAAAATGTAAACAACTTCCAGAAAAACACTAGGTGTACCTGATCTCAATACATACCTATTGACAAGGGCTATAGCTGTTGCCATATTCACAGAAGGACTGTTTGGACTGTCACCTGGACAATATGCTTCTACAAGATCAGTAAATTTGTCTGCTTCTAATTCCTCTTCTTCTGATGGCTCCCGGTTTGCACATTTCCTTAGCAGCATCTGAGAAGAGAAAATGAAGGATCAAGATGTAATAATATTTTCTGATCACACTTGAGAAACAAGATTCCAATAATTAGAAGAGAGAGAAGAAAAAAAGCAGTAACAGGCTTAGAATAAAACACACAGGAAACATTTTGCTGAATACCATGACCATGTTATTTACAGTGCAAAAAATTAGTTCTAAACATCTGGATGTGCATGCACAAATTTAAGGGGTTACCTATCATACATCCACTTCAGGATGCAAGTCACTACTGGTCTCTTCTTGTATGCAATGGTATATTACAGTCCTTGTCCTTTAACTACCTGACTATTAATGTCAAGATTTAGCCAGTGAGAGGGTCTCGGGTGTTCACGACAATCCACATGGTACTGTAGAAACAAATTTTCAACGTCGTTTCTCTATCAATGTGTGGTGCGGTAAGATCGATGCCGTATTGATTGGTCCCGTTATTTTAGACGATTGTATGACAGGACAAAAGTACCTAGACTTTCTGCAAAATGGATTACCAGAACAACTAGAGGATGCTCCTTTGGCTACACGGATTGCTACATACTTTTAGCACGACGGAGCCCCTTCTCATTATACCTGACTTGTGATGCAACATCTCAATGACACTTTCCCTATTCGGTGGATCGGTCATGGCAGTACCATTAACTGGCCACCAAGATCTCCAGACCTAACCCCGTTAGATTTCTGTTTCTGGGGGTGGATGAAGAGTGCAGAAGAAAAGTGGATACACGAGACAAACTGCTCGATCACATAATGTATGTTATCGCCTGCATAAAGGAACGTCAAGATGCACTCAGACAAGCAACATGCCATGTCCTCACACAAGTTGCAAAGTGCATTAATGTTGACGGTGGAATATTCGAAAATGTATTGTACTAGGTAAACTGTACCAACTTTGTCACTTGAACAATAAATACCGGTATTAGAAACAGTATGTAATATCTCTTTCTTATCAACAATTTTGCAACTGTACAGTGAAATAGCTCTATCTCGGAAACTGTTCAGAATAGGACACATGTACATACACACTTTTTTGCTTAGAATGACCGATACTATGGCCTTCCAGAATATTGACCTTTCCTCCTGGGACACTCTGAATATTTCAGATTATTAATTTCAATTTTAACAATGAACTAAATTTGGTTGTAATTTGTTGAAGTTTTGATGACAACTGCAGAATATGTATACACAGCCTGTAACATATGCAAGTAATCTCAGTAAACACATTACAGGAACTTTAATATTTCATTACTTTCTTCTGATAATTACACACCATTTTCTACTAGAACATAAAATAAAATAACAAGTCTTGTCTGTATGGAAGTGTTAAAAAATTACTGACTTTTAATGCCAATGAAAACACGTTTCAAGAACGAGGCATCACTTCTTGCTTATGACTGAGTTCAGTGGCCAGCTCCTGTCAACACAGCAGCAAACCTTCAGCTTTCATAAATAGCAGAAAATTTCTTGACCAGCTGAGTGACTACCAGCTTCTCAAAAGGACTCTGCTCTGCAGAATATGTTATCTTCTAAATTACAGAAAATTCCCAAAAACCTTGCATGGGGACAAAACAAACACAAAAAAACTTGAATGTGTAAATTTACAAAGGCTCTGAGGTTTACCACCACACCTATTGGATCATTTCTTTTATTAAGAATATAGTCATACATTTTCAACAGCGTAGACATATTAGCTCTGTTTCAAGCCAAATATGACTCATGCCCATGTCTGATATTAGCATTCCTTATCTCGAACTTGAACTGCTGCCTACCTGTTCTATTTCAAAGTACTGTGCCAATTCATTTATGAAGTGCTGAGTTCTATCCTCTTCTATCATCAAGATTAAGTAAGCATCCTGAGCCCGAGCACGACCCTTTGATTGCACGTAGGATCGGTAAACTTTTGGTACATTGAAGTGAATAACCAGATTACATTTAGGAATATCAATTCCTTCTTCCAACACTGAAGTGCCCACCAACAGGTTACACTCTCGCATACGAAACCTTTAAAACAAAGACAAAAAGTATGAACTACTTAAATCTCTGAAAACATTTGGATTATTTCTGCAGATAGTGAAACCAAATAGGATTTGAGGTTTTCATGGCAGTGAGTCTGAAGATGGCTGTCTTCTGGGTTGTTGTGCCGTGTAGTCTGGTAGAAGTTTACCGACATTTCAGAGGCCCTTGCTGAAACATCAGTAAACTTCTATCAGACTACATGGCACAACAACCCAGAAGATATTAACTGCATTACAAAAATTTAAACTGTACACCTTCTGTCTTACTTACATTAAAACATCATTTATTTTGTGAATTTATCATCCTTACTTAACAAAATATTACATTTTTTATATATTTTTTAGTTTACAGTAAAAGTTAAAAACACTCGTCATGAAAGCTCTGTACAGACAACAGATATAAAAACTATCATTCAAAAGTTAAAATTTCCATAGAGGCACATGCCATTTTGCCTACTCTGTAAATAAAATGAAATTTTTTATATTATTCTGTAAAAGATACAACTAAATAAATGAATAAAATGAGAACACAACAAAGAGGAATGACATTTTATTAAAAAATGAGTTTATGTAACCTCTTAAGCACTTCTTCCTGTTTACGATGTTCAGCTTCAGCTTCACGTGGATCTGTCACGGGATCAGCAACTTTGTCAACCGTATACTGGGCCATCAAGAATGAGAAGTCTTCATCAAATCGTCTTAAATCCTGCAAAATTTTATGCATGTAAAACTAAAATTATCAAACAGTAATGAATTTTAAAATACTGAAGGTGGCTGTCTTATGTGTAGCCCCATGTAGACTGGTACAAGTTTGCCGACGTTTCAGAGGTCCTTGCTGCATGCATCATTGGGCGATGAGTAAGCCACATCTGTGGAATCAGTCTGAGATATAGGAACCAGTTAGTCAAGCCAGAACCTTGGTCGGACCAATGAGAACCTGGAAGCCATTATAAGAGAATATCTGTGGAATGTCTCCCCTCTCTCCTCTTGGCTCAGAGGCCTCTACCAGACTATTTGGCACTACCACCCAGAAGACAGCCATCTTTGAACTCACTGCCATAACAACCTCAAATCATAATTTTAAAATTGTGAAAGAAAATATTACTATATGGCAGCACAAGCATACGTTTTAGTTACAGTTAACTAAAAAACTAACCAACTAAATCCATGGTGCAGGGTATTCCTTCAAAAGTTGATTGTTACTCAGTTGGTCAAGGAATTCCTTGCCTTTCTGGAAACTGCAAGTCCGTTGGCATGGCCAGTAAGACCCACCAATAGACCCTAATCAGAAAGCAATTTTATGAAATTCTAACACCACAGAAGAAGAGTTCCCTAAATTTATTTCAACACTAGCTATTCTGAAAAATCATTTAAATTCTAACACATACATAACTATTATCATTTCAGTTTAATGATGAAGACAAAATAAATTTCCACAGAGGTGAGCCATGAATATGGCCCCCCCCCAAAGCAACCACCTGTCCGCTTATTCACAATTTCAATGAATGTTTGAACCTTTTACAATAAAAGAAAATCAAATTTATTACTTTCCAAGGCTCAGACATTAAATTTTTCAAAAATACTACACTAATCACATTATCAATTGATTCCACGTGTGTGAGATACTGAAGTTGATATATATTTCGGACTATTAACATTTTACTTTATACATTGTTACACATCAAATCACCATTAATACAAGAGCATATTTCATCTGATACCGTTTCTTCGCTTCAATGTTCTCATTCTCTTATACAAGCTTATTGAATGCTAAGTGATGACAGTATGATGGAAATAGAATAATCAAGTATTACAAAATTAATAAAAACACATGAACCAAGATAAAATGGTCAGACTTCAGTGATATTGAATACTTACATTCAAAAGATGGTACAAAATTTTGGCTGTAAATCGCTGTTCCACAAAAACAATTCCACATAAGGCATCCAAATCATCCTGTTGCATATTGCGGAACTGACGCCCTGCGGTATCATTTCTGCCTCCTCTAACAGGTCCGCTTCCATCTTCCTTTTGGTAACCTCTCCGAGAGAACCTCGAGCCTCTGTTTCTCGGATAAAGGTCTGTACGACACTTTGAAGGGGTAGTGGGTATACTCCTTCCTCCATCACTTTTCACTGAGAATTTTTTGCTAATTCCAGTTTCAGTTTTACTTGTTTTTATTTTATCACAATCATTTATAGACTGAGAACCATCACTGCTATGGTTTGAAATCGAACCCTCTATCACAGACATTTTAGAGTTTTTATTTGAGTCCAGTTCTTTGCACAACAACGGAATATTTGCACACTGAGCGGCCTTCATTTCACTTAACACACTTACGCAACTAGTACACTTTTCAAGTGATGGCACAACTTTAGCAATGTTAACCTCATTTTCCGAATTAGAACACAATTTATTTTGAACATAATCCACAGTTAAAACTTCAATGTTATTACTTTCATGCAAACAAGTAACCAAATGACAGCACGTCTCACCATTCACACATTCCACATTCTCATGTAATACTTCTGACTTGTATGACATTTTAACGTCATTAGGACATATAAGAACACCGTCTGCTTCTTGTACTATGTCCCCAATATTATTGACGAGTCCTCTTTGTTTTTCACAACCACAACAAAATGTCTTCTCGGAAATGAAACTATTGCATAAATTCGGTGATAAATCATCTTGACTTCCCTCGACACACCCCACACTTTCAATTTCTTTGGCTAACAGTACTTTGGTATTACTAGGAATATCATCTTCCTCTTTTGCCACATCTGTACTCCCACTCGCGCAATTACCGATTCTTTCAACGTCCAACTTCAAACCTTCAGTTTCAAGTAATGCATTTGTTTCACATTCTTCCTGCTTTTTATCAGGTAACTTTTCTGGCTTGAACTGACGCAGCACCTCCAAAAGCCGTAAAACTTTCGGTGTTGAGAATTTGTAGATTCTCTCCTTTTCATCGTATTTTTGAAAAATGTAATCACAAATTGACCTAAAATAAAGAGAACTGCAATGAATAAAAATATATCATTAAAATTTAATAACTATTTTATGTTAATCCCTTGACTCTGAACTATACAGCTATTTTCACAGATTAGAACAGCATCTAGATAGCCTATAACGAAATTTAATTATGGTGAAGTTCTATAAATAGCTTACATTTATTATAGTGAAACAATAGTAGAATGAAAGAGATTAAAAAATGGTATATATAAATATCAACAAAATCCAAGCAGAGAAACATATCATATTATTTCCTGAAGTAAATACATTGTTCATTCTTAGCAAAAACTTTCATACACTTAGTGTTTGACAAATTACTTTTATTTGCATCATTACATTTTGTATTTCTAATTTCTGGGTATAATATACAGGGTGGGTGGGAAGTACGTAGGCATTAAATAATCACTTATAACCATTTCTCAATGCCTACTTACTTCCCACCCACCCTGTATTATATAAATCTTCATTCCAATTAAAGGTTAAACTTATGACTTCCGACTTCCTGCAAATTACAAAATTTTTTTAATCCCCAGAAAATCGTAAATAAGGGGGACCCACTATATCTTAAAATTCTGATTACAGTTTTCTACCACACACTAAAATATAAGTTTTGAAGAAGAATCCAAGTATGTATGACCAATATATGTAACAATGGCATTTGTTATTATACCATGCAGCAAAAATATTAAGTTTTTATTAAATAAGGTATGTAGAAAATGTTTAAATGCAGCAAGTTGTGAGAAAAGATGTGAAATTAGTATCGGCAGTCTTCAGATTCAACAACTGGTTAAGGAGAAATACTTTTTATTTTTTAATACAAGTGACTTGATGGAATTTTACATTTAAAAATAATCTGATGTCACCTTTGGTACAGTGTGAAAAAACTAATGGGTTATAAATTGTGATTGCTGAGAAAGAATTGGTCTAGTAGACAAAATTCTCATTCTCGGTACAATTCTAAAAACTTTTACAAATTCTGATTTTGATCTCATCTAAAACTGAAAAAGTCATTCCCACAATTTCCTAACACACAGTTTAAATTTCTAGTTTTATAAACAACCTTACGATATTACCTAATTTTTACCATAACCGTAGATACCATGCACAGCAAAAGGAAGTGCCGTTCGTACGGTGTCTTTACTTTCAACTTCTCAAGTTGGATCAGCAAAACCAAAGCTGCCCGATCAGCACACCAAGGACCTGAAGCATTGAGAAACATTAAAAATGGTCATCACATACTTCTAATGGATCGTCTTATTCTAGCGATCATCACACACAGAGTATACAGTAAGAACACAAAACATAAAACACAAAGATTATTAATGCATTCAAAATATTATTATTCACAAGACATTCTTCCTATTTTAGATACACAAAAATATGTTGGGCTTCAGAACAAATCATAAAGAGACAATAAGACAATCTAATTATACCATTACCAAAAACTGATGATTAAACAATACCAAATGAAAGTTAATTATTGAGTCCTCTGCTTAATGTGATGTAATTGATGATTACAGTGTCTTATTAACATTAGATTTATTTGTATCCCACTGTTACAAGTATCACTGTTTCTTGGATAAATGCCTGAGGCTCCACAAATCACAGTCCTGATTATCTTGGTATAAATAATCTGTTATAACAAACTATTCTGAGCTCTCATTCTACTGCTTTACTCTCCAACTGACTTCACAATCCTTGGTCTGCTGCCCTGATCGTCACTTCAACACTGGGCACCCATGAAGGTAGCAGAAGGGAAGACAAAGAATTCTGAACTGTCTGGCAGCAACCATTACTTAATCTGCTCTTAATTTAATCATGAACCAAATTTTGGTTTGCTGCTGATATACCCTGAGCTTAAAAATCTGTACTCCTCCCCCAGTATTTTCAGGGTGATTTAAGTCGAGAAGAATGAGATGGGCGGGGCATGTAGCAAGAGATGTGCACCAGGTATCAGTCGGGAAGCCTGAGAGGAAGAGACTGCTGGGGAGACCTAGACGTAGATGGGAGGATAATGTCAGGCGGGATCTATGGGAGATAGGAGTTGAAGGAGACAGGATTTTGTTGGCCCAGGACAGGGTCCGGTGGAGGGCTTTGGTTAATTCGGTTATGAACTTTCGGGTTCGGTAAGCCATCTAGTTAGTTAGTTAGCTGCTGATATACCCAGATACTTAAATTTTCCAACATGTTCAAAGAATTTATTAGCTGCCTATATATAAGAATCGTGTCCTCTAGTGTGGTGCCAAAGAAATTATACACCTTCTTTGCTTCTATTTCCAGACAAATTTCATTACTGCCATCTAACAGAGCTGCTGTGTTTTTCTTTATAATATACATTAAGACCACAAGAATAAATCAGAAGCTGGTGCATCTCATTCAGAACCAACCTTCCTGGCAGTCCACACCACAAATGAAGCTCTTCTTTCAAGAAACCTCCATTAAAATGTATAGGAAACTATTAAGACTGAATGGGAGCCAGTTAACACAAGTGACAAGATTATTAATAGATCATCATCACTTAAAGGGATACCTGTTCAAACCAGGTGCGGCAAACAGTCCCACCTGTTAGCAATGTTATTACAAATTAGAAACAAATAATATGTTATATATGACTGTAAGGTCCCAGCTGAACTGAGGATCCATCATCTGGGAGTAGATTTCTGCAACCACATGATCATCATAAGCCTCTAAAAGTATAATATTACACTTCAAATAAAGTGTAAACTGCCAGAGGGCAGAGTCACAAAATGGGAAGCACAACAAAAACACAGTCATAATACCCTTCTTTCATTTGTCCATTCATTTAAGAAAGAAAGAAAAAGTTAATATAAAGGAAATACCTAATGTGTGAAGTACATCTAAGAAGTCATTAAAAATTTTCTGTGGATCAATCTTGGGGTCTGGAATGCCCTTTAGTTCCTCTTGAAATTCATCTTCATACACTTCAGATGGGTCATAACGGTGATCAGATATGAAGGTCACTGCAGATTTAATATGAAGTTCTAAGACCTCATCCAAAGGTCCTGGTGTGGGCAAACTGCATTCAACTACCAATTCTTTGGGTTTGGTGCAATATCTATAAAGGAAAGACAAAAATAACAAAATATGTAACACGCTCATACTAAAACGTTAATTTGTATCTTATATGCGTCATGTTTGTGTTTGATTAAATATATTTATTTTGTACAGTCTATACACAAACGTTTGAAGTTTATTGGTGCTGTAAAAAATTATATAATATTAAAACATTTTATTGTGTAAAATATTATATTAGCGCTCTTAATCGTAAATACGATTTTACATTATATTTTTTAGCGCTTTTATTAAAACGACATGTTTCGACGGGTAATACCGTCGTCTTCACGTTTTTATCAATTTAAAATATTTTAAAAACTAAATATATATATTTAAAACGTTAAGATAATACTGCAAAATCTGCTTCAGAATGTTTTCAAAACTATTCTCTTGGCCAAGTGTTATACACGTGAAACTTCACTATACTCATGTCTTCGGATATTTTACAACACTTTTCTACTACATCGATTTGATTGGTGTGAAAGAACAATGTAAATCTATAAAATACTGAAAAGCATAACAACATTAAAATTCATGAGACCACAGGAAAACTGTGCTGGGATCCATGCTACATGCAGATGGGGTTTCATATTTATTTTAGTAATGAATGCTCCCTCTCAATACCGTAATACAATTGAGTAACACATGGAATAAATAATACAACATTATTTACAGTGTTTTATTTTTGAGAAATAATATGAATTTTGGTGATTCAGTGTAGATTAAGAATGTATTAAAACATAACAAGATAATGTACATAAGAAGAGTGAAGAAAAGGAGGCAAATTTGTCTCTTCTTATTGGTTCTGTCTGACAGGATTCTGAATTTCATTTTTGCCATATATATAATTTACAATTATTTTTCATCTGAATATGCCTCCAATATTTCACAATGAAAATTTGGTATAAATATTACATATAACCATGCAGTACAACTGAGTCTGGTAATATATGATAATTATTTCATGTTTTTTGAATAAAAATTTTCTGGATATTATCCATCGTCTAGTAAAATTAAATATAAAACGACGTTTCAGAGATGGAGCTCTATCTCTGTTTTCAGGTGCCTACTCAGTTGGCACCTGAAGATGGAGATAGAGCCCCATCTCCGAAACGTCGTTTTATATTTAATTTTACTAGACAATGGATAATATCCAAGAAAATTTTTATTCAAATGACTCGTCATCATCGTCAAGAACTTTTAGATTTGATTTCATGTTTTGTTAAATAAATAAGTGTTATGCCTGATTTCTGCTTTAACAAAGTTAAACAGTCATTTTAAGCTTCATTTCCAAAAACTCCCTGATTACAGGTACAAAAACTTGTCACCTGGGCAAATGTTAAATAGGAGTTTACTGAACTTCGAGACATAACATCATATATTGTTTCAGGATCCTACATTATGTAGCACTAGTGTTGCTCCATTCTCAGAAATTTGAATACTGTTGTTCTTTAATGATGTTAATACTGATTGTAGGAAATTGAAAAATAGAAGGCATGACAGCCTCCAATAGCATACAGTCATACCAAATTTCTTGCAATTGGACAATGGTAATGTTAGACAGCTGTTGGATAAACTGGTACAGCTCACAGATAAGATTTATGAAAAGACAACACTAAAGGCTGTGTTATGGTACAATTATGTGATGACTTAAATTTTAATCATAAACTATTCTGTCTTTTAGTGAATAATAATGATATACTCATTAGGTGTGTAGGAGAGAACAGTCATGGCATACCTGAGAACAGACACAATGTCACTTGCCGTCTCAGCCGTACTATGCAATACCATTTCCAATCGGTTGATCTCCGCTTCTAGTCTTCCTGGATCACATGTGCTGTTCAACAGAGGAGCTGTCAGGCCCAGGATTCGGGGTCGTTCATAACAAGTCACAAACTCTTTCATAATCTATAAGATGAGCATAGAAAAGTGCACAAAAAAATGAGAGATAACATTTACTTTTGACTTATCTAACAATGCTGTACTAGAGCTGAATGGCAGGATGTTAATAGATGTTTCTTGAGAAATTCAGATGTCTGCTCTCAAAAATCTAGTAACAATAAAGCAGCGAAATCTAGCAGGAATACCTATCTCCATTGTGACTACAATCTCATAAAAAATCATTCAATTCTGAGGCAGTCAGGTTAAAAATGTCTCTCTTGTGTAAATTTGATGTGGAATAACCCAATAACTTTGTTTTGTTGAAGAATTCTTCCTAAAAAACTCAATTCATGACCAATCAGACTAGTAATCAACCTTTTACAGTATATATTGCTACTGAAATATTCTATGAATGCCTGTAAAATACGTATCAAAGTATTTCTCACTGCTACACTGATGGTGAGACCATATTACTTGCTAGTGCTTAGTACAGGGCAAAGACCAAAGTGGCATGCACTGCATACACACCTCCACACATTTTCTAACCTTTTCAAAAATAATGCCTTTTGTATGGTTATCTTTTGGGTTGTTATGCAGTGTAGTCTGGAAGGCATTTACCAACATTTCAGAGGTCCTTGCTGCGATGACGGAGAACAGAAAACAAGCTAACAGTCACTTTTTGGAAACAGCTATCATGCTAACTGGCTGCTCTGTGCACCGACCAGGCCGTGCGAACTGCAGCACTAGGGAAATGAGCTGGCACGTAATTTGGTCCAAGCAGTACACAGTCTGTGCTACTGACAGCGTCATTAAATAAACCTCAAATCACTTCTCACTGTTCATTTTGATGTGAAGTAAACAATGCATCAATAATGCTATTTAAATCACAATCTTCCTTAAAATTACAGGTGGTAAAACTCGTATGTATAAGGTACGTGGTAAAATTCAAACTGGTTAATCCGATTCAACTATATTTTCATTAGCATACTTTTCACTTAACACATAATTTTTACTCTTGCTTCCAACCTAACTTATTATAAACGAATTTAACAATACATGAGAGGGTGCAGACAACAACACTCTCCAGGCCCAGCAACGTAACCTCATTTATATATGAATATGTTGAATTCTAGGAGAAGTCTACTTAAATAAGCTTGTAATGGCAAATACCAAAAAACATCTTACCTCTCTCATTGGATGTTCTCTAAGAGCTCTATGACATTCATCCAATATGATTAAATTGAGGAAGTTCATCTGCATAAACCCACACTTCATGATCTCCAAGCATATCTGACTTGTCATTACTAAAACCTAACACAGAAATAAAGCCTGATCAAGTATTGCTCATAAATTCAATTCAATTATTTATTATTACTGCGCTGCATCAACAGCTAGAAGGCCAATTACAGATACAGCACAAGCTAAGAACACAAGAACAAATACAGAAAGGAGATTTATCTAAAACTACCTGAGTGTAGAGGACATTTATACACAAAGGCAACTTGCTATTGAATACATATTTTGTAATAACAGTTTAAATACATTAAGTCATTTAGATTAACACAAGAAGAAATATGCAAAACATGCAATGTACAAGATCAGAGAATTTACAGATTATACAGGTCATATGACTCATCACGCTTAACCATTCTGTGTAACTTCAGATCACAAAAAAAAAACATACCTACACATCAAATTCGTGTCCCAACACGACACTTTCCAAAGATGTATTAAAATGTTAACTAAGTGTCATGGGAAAAAGTTTCACCAATCTGGCAATGGTTTTTTTTTTGTAAATTATGGTCAATTGTCAAAGTCAAAATGTGCGCAAAACAAAAGTCCCACTTAAGACCTTTCAACTGGTGCAAGAACGAGTTCCTTGTATTAATTAGGACCACAGTTACAAGCATATTTTTGATTAACCAAAATGATAGAAAATTTAATGAAAAATTAAAATTTAAAAATGGACACAGGAAGGTAACATTAAAAAAAGTCGCATCCTAAGGAAACCCAATAAGTTTGCAAAATGTAATTACCAGACATGGCCAGGAATATGTTGCCCCTGTGTGTGCTGATTTCACAAGGAAAGACCCTTTTAGAAAAGCAATAACAATGAGCCTGGAAAGATTTGAACATTTTAAAGTGCCATGGGGTGTAAAAACTAAAGGCTGGTCCATCTTGGATCGCAGCAAAAACATACTATTCATTTTGGGCAAATATGCAAAGGTTCATAACAAAGAGACCTGTAACTTTAGAACAGGACGTCCCATGTAAGCTTAAAAACAAGGTAGCACCCACATTGTGGCCCTAATTAAACACAACAAATTCAATACAAATATTTTGAACTTGCCATAGTAGCCACTTCATTGTTTATCACTTAACCACCCATACTCTTATCAAGCAAAAACAAAGATTTTGAAATAAAGAAAAAAGACAAAATTTAGGATGATTCCAGTATGAAGTCTGGGAATGTAAAATGGAGCCCAATGCCTGCAGCTGCTCTACAACCTGGAAAAAAGGAGAAAAGGGAAGGATGGGAAGTGTGCACAGGCCACAATCAGATGTGTGACAGAGGTGCCATCATGAGGTGGAATACCGAAACAAGGCACATGACCTTATGAATGAAAGCATTATCAACTGAGCCAATGTGTCGACATTAACTTCTCTCAACTCAACATTAGCTTCTCTGGACTCACGGGTCTGTGTACTGCTTATCTCAAGGTTCCTGTTTGTAATAACCACATATAAAGTCAAATTTATAATGCAGAAACAACATGCATGTGAGCTGCAACCACTGAAAAATTCATGCACATACTGCAGTTAATTTAATCTGTCATTTGTTTAATTCTGAGTTAGTAAATGTATTACCTTCAGCTATTTGGCAAGGAAAATGAGTTGGTACATGAACTACCACAGGATGCAAAGTGTTAAACATACTGGTATGCCAATAGTAGGTACTCAGTTGACGTTCATATCTCTTCCTCTGGAGTAAGGCTAGCCATATTAATTATACAACACACAGAGCCAGATGTCTTTATTGTTACTTCAAAATCAGCAAATTATTTAAATTATTTTCTAGAAGACTTGGAGAGAGCTTTCAGTACAATTTTCATGCAAACTTCAAAGCAAATTACCAAAACAAATCTTACTTCTGCCCAAGTGTTGTTAAAAAATAAAAATTTGGTAAGAGAAAGAATAAAATTTATATCAACAGCACACCAAACTTTTTAATATCAGTACTACATTTAGTTGTTATAGTTGAATTTTTCCCCTCTCAGATCTACAATGTAATCTTGGGCATGAAACTGCTACAGATGCATCTATTAGATACTAGCAACCATTTTAATGCAATTTACAATTACTTAGGTTGTTTTATTTAAGAATGAAGCAGAAAGAAAACTGACATTCTTGAGATATAGCAAAAGTGCAGTCAATCCTACTCCGATCAGAATGTCTGTCAACCATTTTGTCTTACAGAAATAATACCTGATTTTCTTGAAACTCCTGTTCCCAGTCTTCAGTGTCAAACATGTCAACTTCATCACTAGACGTGTATTCTCCAACAGACAGATCTGTCAGATGACGAATGTACGATGCCTGCTGCGCCACCACAGCCACTGTGTCCACCAAGTACAAAGTTCTTTTGCCACCATGTTGGAATGGCCTGAAATATTATATAGTTACAGAGTCAATAAAATGAGCAACCTTTCTTTGCACAAATTATTATATAAAACATTAGTGTTCCATACACATTAATAATAAAGACAGTTCACTATAATGTAAGAAACAAAATCAGAACACTCATTCTACTTCTTATTTATTATGCTGTCTCCTTTACAGGAGGTTGGCGGCGTATTATGAACAGGATCCTTCCATCCTTTTCTCGGACTGGGACCTGTTCATATATGTTTTTTAGGCAGGTGATCCAGAAGTGGTTTGCCATTGCCTTCTTCTGCGTGTATGGAGTATGGAGTAATTGTTGGGATGCCACGGACGAAAACTCCATGTTGCTTAGCCCACGGCCTTGCCCAACACAAGTTATAAATTCAGGCACCGCCGGGAATCGAACCCGGGACCCCAGGATTACAAGGCCAGTGTTCTAACCGCTAGACCACCATGGCAGTTTCATCATTCTACTATCTATAGTCTATTACACAGTGGGTTCTTTTTAGCTGATGGATTTATTACATGCACTACAGCAATGAAAGCAAAATAAATCCAAGCTTGAGTTACTTTGCAGTAAGAGGGGAAAAGAAGACAGAAAGACAACAAGGACATAGCGAGGATCCTGCTTGAGTAATGTTTTTACTCTTTGTGTTACTTTCAATCACATCAGCAGGGTGCTATCTAAACACAACATCAAGACAGTAAGTCTCCCACCAAGGAAGCTCTCCAACTTTCTTCAACCCATTAAGAATGAGACTAATAATGCCAGGTGTTTACAGCATTCCCTGCAAGTGTGGGAAAATGTATATTTGACAAACTGGACTTTTGATTGATACAAGGGTTAAAGAGCATCACCGACACATCTGTCTGCACCATCCCACGAAATCTGCAGTGACAAAACGTAGCATCAACTTACGCTATTACATACAGTTAAAGAATGCCAGTATTCTGATCAAGAAGTCAAGATAGATGTACTGTATCATAAGGGGCATGACAGAGGTCAAGCTCCATCCTGACAATATGAACAGGGAAGATGCATTCTTCCTGCCTTTCAGTGTGTCTGTCTCTAAATCACACTTGTTCACTTTATATTGCACATATTCATGAAGCTTACAACACTGTTTTCCATCTAAATCTTGCCAACATGGCCCATTCACTACTGTAGCACACTTTGCATGATGTTGTAATAACAAAGTTCCTAAGTCAAGCATCAGGCATTTTGAAGTTCTGTAATTGATCAACAGAGCCTCTGAATGTTCAATCCACCTAAGAAACTGAAAGTCTGGTGATAAAATTCAGAACCTCATAGAAGATTCCAGATGATGGAGAATGCAGCAGATTAGGGTGACTACATGGGGGGTCAGCTGGGCACACATTATTACTCTGCAGGTTTGCAACATAGCTCCCACCTTTATGCTGTTTGCCCTAAGTTGCCCCTCACAGGATGCAGAACTGTTCTGACTGGTGATGGACTAAAATTGGCAATGGAATAATGTTCAGGATCTGAATCCATCAAACATCAATTCTTTCAATATATCTGTACCAATTCCTGTCTTCATTTCTTGTTTGGGCTTTCACTGCCACCAGCTGCATCTCCAATTCCTGACGAGCAACTCTGAGGCCATTTTGAGCTGTTTCTATGCTTTGTTGAGCAAATTAAATATCCTGCTGTGCCAATGTGATGTCCTGTCGCATCTGTTGTAAATCATACTTAAATTGTCTGTTCTTCAATCACAGTTATTATGCCCATGAGCTATTTGTCTAGTTTATCTGTCGCTTCTCTTCAATGGTAGCATGGCTCCATATTTTGCACCAGTGTCGGCACTTACTTTCATTTCCATGGCACTCATGTTGTTTTCCAGTTCATCTATCACAATTAATTTTTAATATACAGAAAAACCACCTCCCCCAACATTCCAAGCCTTGACGTTTCTTCAAGGTTGTGGTATTTACTCCTGTAATCATTTGGTTTGTATGCCCAGATGTTGGTGGTGCATTCTAAACTATGTTCAATGTACGTGTTTCAAGTCCCTATGGTTAACATTTAGATAACCTCCAGAGAAACATTGTTCTAATGAACTGGTTTAGCCAGTTTCCCTAATTCTATTTGTTAATTTTAATGTTTCTTTCTCTTGAATGATGCCCAGTGATATTATATTCCTCTTAACTCATATGTTATCAGAGCACTGTTTGTTGCCCTTGTTAATTTGTTAATATATGCATTGCATCTTGTTACAGCCATGTATGTTGTTTCTGTGGAAGTGATTACACATTTATATTTGTAGGGAAAGCATGAATAACATGTGTGATCAAATATGTTATGTTACTATTTAGCAATAACAATGAAAAACGGAGGTAACCTTTCACTTTCATACACAATCTGCAAAACAAAAACTTGTCTGCACTGATAAAAGAAATGCTAATAAACTATAAGTAGTAAAACCTGGTTAATGTAAATACATGCAAACCGAACAAAAAATAATACCACCTTCTGTCACAAGTGTTTGTAGGCCCATTTCATGAGAAGTGCTCCATTGTGCAGTTTTTAAAAATATGATAAGTGCATCCTTTATACTAAATTAGACAGGTGCTCACTAACCTGCGTACAGCATTGGCCAATTCTTGAATAAGCTTGGTAGCTATGAAGATTTTACTAGAGCTTGTGCCAAGACAAACAATGATGTTATGTTCTTTTGCAGCATCCAGCAGCTCAACCTGCAAAATAACAAGTTTTATATGATTTTTAAGCTTTCACGCTAATTGAAAGCAATGTTTTCTTGTGCCATCAGCTGTGTGAGAGTGAAAACGAAATTAATATACTCACATGGCTGATTGCCTAAGAAAAGTTACATGTGAACAAAGTTTTAATAGAACACAACACTACATATATAAAAATTCGTGTTACAATTTACTTAAAAGTAACTCACTTGATAGTCCCGCGGTGTAAATGATTTGGTATAAACATTGTCATTAAAATGATAGGCCATTAGCAGACCACCTGAAAAAAGGAAAAATATATACATTCATAAAATACATTACAAAATACTAGGGCTTGGTTAAAAATTTCGAACAAACTTTACTCCGTTTTCCGGCTTTTCGTGCATTCATATGTTTAACTTCTACTGAATCACCTACTCTTTGTATGTATGGATATTACCATTGTTTACTAGAGGTTAACATCCAAATCTCAAATTTATGTATATAACTAAGCACAAAAAATGTTGCATACATGAAAACCTACGTTGTCTGCTTCCTACCTACCTTAATTCCATAAAAGTAACTCTATCACATACAGCTTTTAATGAAATTAAATAACACTGAACACATTTAATGGCTATGTTTTCGAGACGAACGAGATTTTAGATATTCGAGATAATGTATGAATTCGAGATATCGCTATTCTCGGAAATGATGTTCCTACCTGCATGTACCCTGGGTGTTTAATGTTATACGAAGAGGATGTTTTTTGAGAAATATTTGTCAACATATTTCTTTCTTAGACGGGAAGTTCCCCAAGATCGTTTATTAGTAATATAACGAAACTCTTTTCAAATGATGATTTAGATATATTAGTGTCAGTATTTTTTATTACTGAAGTGAAGCCAACACAAAAGTTGGACTTCTCAATCTCTTCATGATGCATGACAAGCCTTGGATGAACGTTGGGGTCAGAAAAGTTAACCCTCGGCTTGACCTGGCCCTAATACGACTCCCGTAGGTAAATACAAAATTTCTGCGTTTGGAAATTGATAACTACCTAAACTGATACCTAGTTAATTACTGCATATTACTTAGATCTATGATGTATACTGGCAACACTGACACAATAAAACCAGTTTATTTTGCCTATTTTCACTCCATAATGTACAGAATAATGGTGGGTGGGTTTAATTAATCTAACAGCAAAATGATAATTACTTTACAAAAAAAAAAAAAAATAGTGTAATGGCTGGTGGCAAACCTAGAAATTCATGTAGAAGTCTATTCAAGAAAGTAGGGATTGTAGCTCTTCCATGTGAACACATATCCTCATTAATGAACTTCAATGTAAATAACCAAGAACATTTTCATACTAATTCTACTGTACACTGTATCAACAAAAGGACTAAGAACCGGCTTCATAGACCAACTGCCAACCTCTCATTCTTCCGAAGAGTTCATATCATGCATGCATCAACATTTTCAACAGTTTACCATCAAGTCTTGTGCGTCTTCTAAATAAAAAGTTACAAATTAAAGTAGCTTTAAAAAGATACTTAATCACACACTCCTTTTTTGCTGTTGATGAATTTCTAATGTTTACCAATAGAACATAACGTTCATTGTTTTGTTCTGTACATGTAATATAAGTGAATAGTATAATTTATGTACTGTATGTAATGTGTGGATGCATTTGTAACATATCACTAATTATGGGAACCCTTTGTTTATATTGTGAAATTTTATAATAGTATGAATTGTAGTTATAATATGTATTGTATTATTATGACTTATTTCTCACCCTACTCTCTTCTGATGAATGTATTCATGTACTAAAGATGTGTGTATAAGCAAATACAGCCAATACAAACAATTTTACAATTCCTATATATTGCATGATAACTGAAGAGCACATAGAAATACAAAAATCATGTTGGAAAATGAAAGTGTAAGAGAAAGAAAAATGGGAACAGATGAGCATGAAATTACTGTTATCAGAGACAGTCATGCAGGATGTTGTGCAGAAGAGAAGTGATGGTGAAGGGTGACAGCACAGGGCCTCGTTCGTACTCTGCAAAATTGGAAAATCTGAGAACTTTCAAATGTTCTGTATTTTCAAAACTTGAAGATGGCTTGTCTTCTATGTTGTTTTGTCATGTGGTCTGGTATAAGTTTACCAATGTTTGAGAGGTCCTTGCTGCCTATATCATCGGAAGACAGCCATCTGCATTCACAGCCGTGAAAACATCAAATCCTACATTTTCAAAACTTGTAACACTTCCTCATGCGTCATTTTATCACCACTCGTAGTATATGCAAAAGGGTTATTCTGAGGTCATGCAGAATATCAAAACACATAAAATTTAATCCAAATCAGTCTAGTGGTTGTTCTCGACTTGAATCTACTGGACACAGACTGATGGATGGAGACACACAACCAGCCCACAATGGGTTCTCCGTATGCACTTCGTGCAAAGAACGCATAAAAACTTATCAATCACGAACACTTTAGCTGACTCATCACTTAAATTATTAGTAATCACGTTTACCATGTTAATTAAATAGCCATTCAAAGAATGCACAATAATTATCACTAATGGTAACCACCGAAAACAAACTCGAACATAGATAGTTCCCACTTTGGACACATAACAGCATGTCAGTGGACTGTATGTCCATCCAACAAATTTCTTCATTATATTTTGTTATCACTGTTTGTATGGTATTGAAAAGTATGATTTTGACGTCGGGCAGAATGGCGCAACCTCTATATTAAATTTCATCCCATTCCATCCAGTGGTTCTGGAGTAGAATCGACAGGACATTCAGACTGATGGACAGACAGGCAAGATCAGCCATTAATTACTTAATACATAATTTGTGGGGCCAGGAAACTGGTAGGGATGATAAGACAGTTATTAAGGGAGTACATCGGTAAATGGCCACAGCACTTCAGCAATGACTGTTGTAAACCAACGTAAGATGCTTGAAAAAATATTGGAATTTCATGACTGTGAACATGAAAATTTTTCCATTATTTGTGACCTGGGTGGGCAAATTATAGCACAGAGTGATTCACAGTAATGCAGTATAATGCACAAGGGGCCTATTTAACAGAAGTGAGTGATGATGAATACCTGAAAGATGAAATATTCAGGCATTTTAGTAAATTTCACTAAAGCTGAATTCTGAGAAACGATGAAAACCATAACAGGTGATGGTAGCAGTGTGAGAGATCAGTCCTCTGGGTGTGGAACCTATAAAGAAGGCAAGTTAGTATATATTCATAACAGTACTTAGTATTAATCACATTTTATATACTCCAGCTATATGTGTACCATGTAAAAGACTTATCAAATGTTGACTGCTATTATCAAAACAAATAAGGCAACTCAGTGGGGATCTTGTTAATATTATTATGTTTTAATATGAGCTGGATGTAGTAACATACAATGCCTCTAAACAAATCGGAAATTAACTTTTGTTTGAATATGTTGTTGTTATTATTATTATTATGAGAGACAATGCGATGACAGCAATATTTTTACAAACTGTGAACTATGGAAAAATATGTACAGTGCATACCACAATATTTTCTTAATTAAAAATTACACGCTATTAAGTACATATATATATATATATATATATATTTCTGCATTAGAATGGTTTTCATTTCCATTACAGACACATTAATTACAATCAGTTAATTAACTATACTTGGTTTTTATGTTGTTTTCCTTACACTAAATATTCATACTCAGCTACACACATGCAAATTGCTTTAAGAGACAAATAAATCACAATTATAATGAATTCTTCTTGGACTACCAGCCTTGTAAATCACGATTAATTAAATATGCTGGGTTCATATGTGGCCTTCCTTACACTAAATATTAATACTCAGCTGCACACATGCAAATGATTCTGATATCTGCTCACAGCGGAGTCGAGCCTTTCTGCTCCAAGGTCTCAGAAATCGACTCTTTGAACTCATAATGGTGTTCCATCTGTCATGCAACAAGTGTGAAGAAATATTTCTGTTTTAGTAAACTGTCCACTAAATGTTTTGGCCATATAACTTGTATAATTTTAATATGTCTTAACATATGCATCCCTGATGGTTTAACCTTTACAATATACATATGCATAATTTTATATCTTAAATGCACTAACTTTATTAATTTCTTAACTTCGCACCTAAAAATGGCTATTATGGCTGAAGCATGCAATGTATATTGTGAAATTATTCCAACAATATATTTATCATAAGGTTAATGTTTGTTGTGTGATAGATGGAATACCTTTATTAGTTATTAAGCTTAGCAACAAAATGCAATCTTATAATCTCCATTAGCAACTTGCACATACTTCTCCCTAGTGATGTCCACATCGTTATCCAAGTTTCCTGAACCTGCAAACCTGTGAGATTTTGACCTGTTATTGTCTATTAACTTTTGCATTGCTTAGCCTCTTGAGATAAAATCTCTGCATATTCAAGTACAGTGCTGCATGTTTACTCTACAGATAGCCTCTCCCAACGATTTGCAACAAACTTTACCCTCTCAACTGCCAATATGATTCCTCATGCAGCATCCCCTTTTCATAGAAAGTATATAATCACATGATAGTTCAGAGCTTCCTTGTCCCATCTAACTTCCTGTACTCCTGGTAAATGTAATTTATATATTTCACTAATTATCTTATACTGACTTTAAAGAACTTCACCTATGGAGATGTATGATGTATACTTCACATTTCAAATCTAATGTCCATTTTCCAATTCTTAGGTGCTTAAATATTACAAATCTAGAAACTATGACTCAGTATGTACCAACATAAAATCAATCCTTGACATCAACACATAAATTCAGATAAGTGCTATATGAATAAAGTGGCAGTGGATATCAAGTGTGTTCTTCTAAGTTATGATGCCATGTAGTCTTGAGTGTGGCTACTAACATTTCAAAGAAATTAACATGCCCATCTTCAGGGTAAATCACTGCTAACCGCTGATCCTCAACTCAGAAGATATCACCACTGTTGTGAGAACCTCAAATTTTAAAGTGGACTGGAGATCTATTTATTCTCCATCAACAGATCATATCATATATACACTGTTATACAGTAATCCATTGCTAATGCAGATGGTTCCTTAAAATGCTGTATTAGACAAGACTACATGTCTGTTCTGTTCTATATCACTAAATTTCAAATAATCACTCCGTGTCATAAAGCATATGTAATGTCTTTAAGTCATTGTCATATTGGCTAATATGGAAGGACAGCTATCATTTTGCAGCTGTCACCTTTATCTTACTGAAGATGACTGTTTCCTGGGATGTTGCATAGGGAAGTCTTCCATCAACAGAGAGATCAGTAAGCTGCATATGAGGAATTAATTTCAGATATGGGAACAGATGGCAGAGGAACAAGTGGCTGTAGTAGCACCCCACAGATTATCCCCCTCTTTTGGCCAGACTGTGATCTGCCCCTTTGCCCTTTGGCTCCCTTGCTCTAACCCAATCCTTACCCTCTTCCTCACTGGTCTGGCCAAGGTTCCACCTTGTCTGATCTGACCCCAATCTCAAATCAGTTCCTCATGTGCAGTTTACTCATCATTCTGGTGATGGTAGACAACAAGCACCTATGAAATGCCAAGTCATCTTTTACCAGACTACATGGCACAGCATCCCAGAAAACAGTCTTCATACTCACTGCCATAATAACCTGAAATCTCACTAACCACTCTGCTGCTGCTTCAGGAATGATTCGACTGTAAGCAAAATAATACTAAAGTTCAAATGGTGTCTTAAACATTACTAGAAAAAGGAAACTACTATGCAATGGGTTTTAAATTTCTAAGTACAGATATTTGTGTGACAGGTAACTAATTCCACAGACCAGAATCCTTCATGAGGCACTAATACTTTCTCAGCTAGTCAAGAAATTGCCCACTTTATAGGACTCATAGGTTTATTACTATATTCGTAAGAGTCCGCCACTGGTCCCTATCACGAGTCTGATGAATCCATTCCACATCATATTATCACATTTCTTGAAGACCCCTTTAAAATTATCCTCTAATCTATCTAAGTCTCCTGTGTAGTCTTTTCCCTTCAGGTTTTTATTTTTTTAACCAAAGACAGATTAAATTAATTCTTCCCACAATTTATTTGTACCTGAGTTACTGAAAAAATAGCTTCCAACATGATGTTTGACTATGTGGCAATCTTACTCTATGCATACTACATGACAAACTCCCTGGTAGCAGAACCCACAGATTCAACACCGACAACACCAAAGCCTGCCACCGACACTGATCCTGAGCCAACTCCATCCATTTGCCATCCTCACAGCCCACCTCCCTAAGATCCATCTTGATGTTATCCTCCCATCTACTTCTTGGTCTGCCTAGTGGTCATTTTCCAGAAAGATTCCCTACCAAAATTCTGGATGCATCCCTTGCCTCCCCCCATACATGCTGCATGTTCAGCCCACTGGAGCCTCCTAGATCTCACTATTCTCACAGTTACTTTTTATGACTATTTAGGAACAAATGTTTGTTTGGTTATTTTTCTAATTTATCCACATGAAACTTATAATGCCTCTGAAGTTGTATATTAGTCACAAATGTTTTTGTACATACTGAACATTTGAACTGCTGGCCCATATGGATTCTCAGATGTCTTGTAAGCTGTCCATTTGTTGAGAATGTCTTAAAGCAATATGAGCAGCCATAAGGTCGCACCACAGCATGGATACGCATATGGACGTCCAAGGAATCACGTCTAGTGTATGATCTAGCACAGTGATGGCAAGTGAACATTTTTTTAGGGGCATGGATACCCATATGTTGTGACAGATGATGACTTAATATAAAGGACTTGGCACATATTTTGCAGGTGAAAGGTCTGCTACCTGCATGTGCAACGACATGACGTGCTAGCTTTGCACTCGATGAGAACGTCTCTCGGCAGTAATCACATGAAAATTTGCTGTCTTTGTTATGTTGACGATGCTCATGCCTTCGCAAGGTGTGTTTTGTGACAAAAGAACATTTACATATATTGCAAACAAACTGTTTAGATTTCTTGTGAACCTTCATGTGGTCTGCTAGCTCAGTTTCAGATATAAATAGTTTTGTACACATTGTACAAGATAACATTTTCTGTTTCCCTCCATGAAACTGCTCATGTTTCCTAAGCAGCGTCTTCCTTCTGAATGCCTTGCTGCACAAAGTACAGGCGAATGGTTTGTCGTCCATGTGAACTGCAATATGATGATGCAGATCATTCTTGCTGAAAAATCTCTTATCACACTGTGCACATGTGAAATTTCGTTCTCGTGCATGATTCCGCTCATGAAGGTTGAGTAATTGTTCGAGTGGAAAGGAACGATCACACTTATTGCAATGGAACACACTACCTGTACCACTCACTGAAACATTATTTTTGTCTGAAGATTCAGGGTTTCCAACTCGTGCAGGATCCACATTAATCACAAATGACTCAGCATTATCATTTTCAAAATTTTTGTATGATGGATCAGTTTTTTTAACATACATTTTAATTGAAGATTCCTTTGGAAAGTGTAATTGAGATTTAAAATTGTATTTAGTGTATGGTGGCTTCCCATGTGGTTTATTATGGCATAAATTAAAACTATTGGACTGCACTGCCCTCGTATTACTACATATACTTGAGAGATCAATACAGTTCTCCTGGTAATTTAAAATTGTATTATAATTTATTTTTTGAAAATCTGAAGATACAGAATCCAATTTTTCAAATGTTGTGCTGCAATTAGTATCTGATATATCACTAATTCTTTTAGTTTCTAAATGAAGATGTTGATTTGGTGGTTGTAATTTTACCATATTTGCATTACCTGATGAACTGTTATCTTTGTGTATTGCCTTAAAATGATTAATGTGTCTTATATTTGGTTCTGTGATCAAATATTCTGTTTGTACCTTATTCTCATTATGATACACATTTATGTCATGTGCTAATAACATATCACTCTCGTTATCCAAGCCATTGGGTTCAGATTTAACTGTTGTTTCATTAAACTTCACAGACACACAATTTTTTAAGTCAACATTTGAGGTACTAGAATCCAAATATGATGCTTCTGATTTCACCGCACAATTCATGTTCCTGTCAGTGAAATATGTTTCTATGCTGTGAATGGAAATTTAGAGTTTAATTTTAATGTCTTCTCTTCATAATTAAAGTATAATGCAAAAAGTCAGTTGTTTTAACTTGAAAGATTTATGCTGTACCCATATACATTTCTTGAATCCTTCTGGTGCACACCATAAATGTGACTCTGAAAAATAAAGAAACTGTAACACGAAATCTAAGGATGAAAGGGAAAAAATCCTTCTATCACAACCAACTATTGTTGCTGAAAAATTACTTTCAATATATAAAGCTGAAAGTAAGATTGTCACACATAAGAAACATTTCTTTACCTGTCTGGAAAACTCTCTGACATTTGGATCTTTTATAGGCATTCTGTGTAATTCCTGTGGTACTAACAAATAGCAATGGCCAAATTTTACCAGTGCTTCTGTTGCCTGAAACAGTAAAAATTACTTTACAAATTTATCTAGCCAGCCATTATAAGAGTTATGGCTTATTTATCAATACTGTCTGTAGCTCAGATAATAAATGTTCACTGATAGAAAGAATGAATTAGAAAGAATATGAAACAAAACAATGGCCTAATTTAAGATACCAGAATTTACCTGGAAGGATTAATAAAAACCACAAGAAACCTCAGTTAGGTTCACCAGTCTGGGCTAAGATATGAACCTGGGACATAAGCAATAAAAAGTAGGGGTGCTAATCTCTCAACCATTACATTCAGTGACAATATTTCAAAAAAAGAGACAGCCAGGTTCATACTTGCGATTGTGAGAACCTGAAATCTCACATAATATTTAGAATTTTCAGTATTTATATAGCCTACACACATGCACCACATGAAGACTTAGCAGCAAATGTACATGCAGAGAGAAAAATACACTACAATATATTACAATACCTCACTTATGATTTGGTTGTGCTAATGAAGTATTGTCTTATGGTTATCTTCTCAATACCTGCACTTTGTTGTGTATACTGTTGAATAAAGACACTTGGAGTTACTCTACTGAGAACAAGAGAGTGCATAAAAGCTAGATGTAGTCGCATAAGTGGCCAGGAGCCTGGCCAGTGTTGGCTTGTGTAAGTAAAATTATTTGACTTCACTTTTAAATCAAGTATGACTTACTTGTTGACTGCATATAAAATGACTATTGAACTGATGTTATAAAGAGAGCTAAACCACTTCTAATAATTACCATTTCGCCATGATCTAGTAATAATGATGAAACGAAGAAAACGAGTGTTTTATCTTTCCAGAGAATGTACATAAAAATTGAAAAGATATTTTATCAGTCATAAATTGCACTGCCTACCATTCTATTTCGGCCGATTACAAACGTGAATCTATCAGTGTTCACTGATAATGATAATTTCTGTATCAAGAAGGCACAGTTTTGAGCAAAATAATTCCAGTTTCAACTTTGTTGTAATAGCAACATGGTATTAATTATTTAATTACTGTGGTACGCAGTTGTTAAAGTAAAACTCGTTCTGAACAAATTTCATTACCGAGAAATCCTTACACAAATATTTTAATCAAAATTTTGACATTCGGTTCGATATCACCATTCAAACGAAGCAAAGCAATTTCATTCTACACTCAGAGGCACAGATTGTTACATTTCTACGTGGAAAAATTATCGGCATCCAATATTGGCAACATTGAATTGCATGACCTACCCAGATCCTGATATTCATATTGAACCAAAGTGTCAATCTGTGGCTTTCCCAAAATGTACAATCAATAATTCCATGTCTAATTCGCGATTGCGCAAACTCTAGGTGGTTGTCCCGTGGTATGATAAAGCAGATGTTCCCAACACCGATATATGGAAAAGAGAAATAGAAGAGCACTTTGTTGGGGTTCCATAATCGTTACAAATAAGAAACTGTATATGTAGCTATACAGCTACTATGTTTCAAATTTATTTCGTTGTCTTGCATAGGGAATATGTAATAGTAATCTTGAAAGAAAGGCCTCATTCAAACCAAGCAAAGTGGCCAAAATATGGAATTGAGGTTATGGACGTCAAGTGAATTAGTTCAGTTTTTGTCTCTTAATCGACCGGTCCATTTATATGCAGAAATTTATTTTAAACATCATTCGCGACAGGAATCATTAGTGGCATAATTGTATCGTTTCGTACGGTAATTTCCTTCCTTTTAGTCTGACCAATAATCTGTTCAGGTCCCCTGTGGGAAGCAGTCTTTTAGATTTAGATATATTTAACGAAATTACAAAGGCGTTCTCAATGAAGACATATGACTATCACATTCATATGTTAATCTATTGACCTAACTTTATTACTAAATTCAGAATAAGTTTATCTTCGTTTGAAGAACTCCCTTTGCTTCTTCTTACAGAAACAATGTTTGTTTCCGAATGACAAAGTATCTTTGATGGTTTCATACCTTCGTTATTTGCCACCCCCACACAAACACACTGTGTGTCTGGCGTGTGTCTGCCTGTTTTACACATGAATAAATAACTGAAGTATTGAAGATTTCTGTCTTCTGGGTTGTTGCGCTGTGTAGTCTGGTAGATATTTACCAACGTTTCGGAGGTCATACTGCCTCCATCATCAGGGCGATGAGTATGAAGATTTCTGTCTTCTGGGTTGTTGCGCTGTGTAGTCTGGTCGATGTTAACCAACGTTTCAGAGGTCATACTGCCTCCATCATCAGGGCGATGAGTATGAAGATTTCTGTCTTCTGGGTTGTTGCGCTGTGTAGTCTGGTAGATTTCCACCAACGTTTCAGAGGTCATACTGCCTCCATCATCAGGGCGATGAGTATGAAGATTTCTGTCTTCTGGGTTGTTGCGCTGTGTAGTCTGGTTATGTTTACCAACGTTTCAGAGGTCATACTGCCTCCATCATCAGGGCGATGAGTATGAAGATTTCTGTCTTCTGGGCTGTTGCGCTGTGTAGTCTGGTCGATGTTAACCAACGTTTCAGAGGTCATACTGCCTCCATCATCAGTGCGATGAGTATGAAGATTTCTGTCTTCTGGGTTTTTGCGCTGTGTAGTCTGGTCGATGTTAACCAACGTTTCAGAGATCATACTGCCTCCATCATCAGGGCGATGAGTATGAAGATTTCTGTCTTCTAGGCTGTTGCGCTGTGTAGTCTGGTTATGTTTACCAACGTTTCAGAGGTCATACTGCCTCCATCATCAGGGCGATGAGTATGAAGTTTTCTGTCTTCTGGGTTGTTGCGCTGTGTAGTCTGGTAGATGTTAACCAACGTTTCAGAGGTCATACTGCCTCCATCATCAGGGCGATGAGTATGAAGATTTCTGTCTTCTGGGTTCTTGCGCTGTGTAGTCTGGTCGATATTTACCAACGTTTCAGAGGTCATACTGCCTCCATCATCAGGGCGATGAGTATGAAGATTTCTGTCTTCTGGGTTGTTGCGCTGTGTAGTCTAGTAGATGTTAACCAACGTTTCAGAGGTCATACTGCCTCCGTCATCAGGGCGATGAGTATGAAGATTTCTGTCTTCTGGGTTCTTGCGCTGTGTAGTCTGGTCGATGTTTACCAACGTTTCAGAGGTCATACTGCCTCCATCATCAGGGCGATGTGTATGAAAATTTCTGTCTTATGGGTTGTTGCGCTGTGTAGTCTGGTCGATGTTAACCAACGTTTCAGAGGTCATACTGCCTCCATCATCAGGGCGATGAGTATGAAGATTTCTGTCTTCTGGGTTGTTGCGCTGTGTAGTCTGGTCGATGTCAACCAACGTTTCAGAGGTCATACTGCCTCCGTCATCAGGGCGATGAATCGCCCTGATGACGGAGACCACACAGCGCAACAACCCAGAAGACAGAAATCTTCATACTCACCGCTGCGAAAAACTCAAATCCTACTTGTAATGCCACTTACTGCTGAAAGTGGACATCCATAACATTCGTTTGTGAACTGGCTGTAGCCGCCACTGGTTTCTCTTTCTCTGCAATACCGTGTATTAGGAGCTGCAGGGAAGGTTGTCCACGCAGTGTGTACCGCTTTCCCGCTATGAACACATATCTTCTCAAGTTGCTGGTTCTCTGCGTGGCCATTGGTAAGTAGCACAAGTTCTGTTTATTTGACGTCAATCTGACAGTGAGTGAAACCATAACCAATTAGTGCGCTGACAGGGGTTTTGTTACTGTTGTAGTGGAATTTGGTACGGAAAATAAATACGTAAAAAGTTTACAGTTACTTAAAGAAAACTATAAGCTCAGCCATATTGTAAACCTGAAAGAGGTTATCAGCAGTTTTGTTTATGGTTACAGGCGTAAGGCTTAAAACTGAAAGGAAATGAGTGTTTGAAGTCTTTAGTTTCGAAATTTATCGAACTACTATTAATTTATATTACACACATAAAGGGACAAATGGCATAATATAATAATTACTAGGTTTACAGAACTTGATAATGTGTTTTAATCAAGATACGAACTTCCAAATAATATAACTTAGGCCTATTTCAATTTATATATTTATTTTTGCTAAAATTCCAATTTATACGAATCTACTATAATCAAGTTCTCTTTAAATTAATAAGGTCTCATCACTGCTATTAATTTAACTATTTCAGGGAACTGGAACATGTTATTTTTACATATTACGGAGAAATGAATATCATACTGGAAACCATAATATTTAAGATCTTATATAACGGTATTATGCCTAATTTTATTGTCAACTTTCAATTACGATACATATAGAGATAATTGCAAGTAGACTGAAAATGTAATTTAAAATTGTTGTTAAATATTTCGATTCTAGGTAATGCTAGAAATTGTGATATTTCTTCTAACATTATTCACAGATTTTGATTTGAAGACATCATTTTTCTGACTCGCACATTGTAATTTGGAGATATCAGTGTTACAGCTGTGATTGTAGTGAAAGTATCTATGGAATACACTGTACTAAATTTATATCAAATTTTTTTATTGTTTAGTACAGAAAGATTTAATTTCTTATCTAACTACAAAAGTTTCAAATGTGTTAAATGGTTGTAATAACACGATCTCTTTCCCGTAAACTACAGACAGGTCCATACCAGGTAATGGCTGTCCTTAAAATATGGTAACATGAAAATATTTGGGAACGAAAGTAAAAAGTCGAAATTTCATTAATAAAGGAGTAATTTGAAGATAAAGTCTGGAGAATGCATGATACATTTCAGTCCAGAACATTTTCTATTTTGATCTCATATAAAAATGCTAAGATTAAACACAAACACCATAATTTTACTCCCTGTTTTGTACGGGTGTGACATTTGGCCTCGTTCTTTAAGGAAGAGATCACTTGGAAACTGCGTACGTATAACTGAGAAGTGACAGGGCGCTGGAGGAGATGTTAGCCTGATAACGAAGAGATAGGCTAAATGTTATTAGGAATAGGATGAGGTCGGCAGTGCATGTAGCACGCACAGAGAAATGGCCAAAACATTTCAGTCAAAATACTTGGCTATTAGCATGCTCTGATTACGATGTTATTTTAGTATTCGTCCCTCTCGAGTCTATCAGCTGATAGTCGTCACCACTGCATGCTAATAACCAGCCTTTGATGGAGATCCATCACAACAATACATTCGAATAATATCCATAATCCTTAATGTTACTAAAGTGAAAGAGATATTCAACTACACAACTATCAGTGTATCTAGACAAAAACACGAGTTAAATATAAAAGATTGGGACCTCAGTAAAATGGCAGATGATAGCTAAACAAATTATTGAAGCTATAGTACCCAAACTTACTCTTAAAGTGTAATATATGAAACATTCTATATCTGCTGAAAAGAATATATATTTCACAATACAGTGATAAAGAGTGTGTTCAGTTATACATTTATAAAAATATAATAAATATAAGAACCATAATGACAATAATACGATTACCGACTTCATTAACTTGTTACACCCAGTCGGTGCACATTTGGTTATGAAATGTTTCGTATTCATTACGCTATTTATTATATTTACGTTTTTTAAATTTTATGTTTTATTATATTAGAACACAAGTTTCTTTAACTACAATTTGTGCTTCTCTGAGGATATAACATATCGAAAATTCTGACGAAAATGTTAAAAAAATCATCATATCTCCGAAACTTCGTGAACTTGGTAATGAATAAAGATTTCTGTTTTCTGGGTTGTTGCGCCGTGTAATATGGTAAAAGTAAGATAGTGCCTAATGCAATTCATACTTTTTTATACTTAACACATTTTTAACCGGGTTATCCCAGCTGTAGTTTGTCCAAGTTTAATAAAATTACGGAAAAATAACTTCATCTATTTACTTCTGACTGAAGGTCTTCAGAATAAAAAATTATTTTTAGAACTGTTCAATATATGGGTATTAAAAATCAGTAGATGACTTTAACAGAAAATCCGTAATGTGTAAATTTGGTTGAAACCTACACTAATCTAAATGCCTCCATTTAAATAAATTTCGCATTTATTGCTTTGCTAATCGCCATGCTTAGACAGTTCGACTGCAAACTTCATGTCTGATACTAAACTCAAACCCTTATACTTCTGTGTAAAGTTAAATTCACTGCCATTAGGAATGTGAGGTCACTCCCAGACCTTGCTTTTCCAGTTTTCAGTTCTTCGTCCTTCAAGCAAACAACGGTGCAGAACGAGAATACAGTTGCCTAGTCAACTTTATCATTCGCAGTTAGATCACATCTCAGATAGCAAAGCTGAACAGTACAAAATGTTTCTATGCGCGTTCTTTGCACCATAGATAATTTACCTTTCTAAATGTGGAAGTGCCTTTAAGCGTCTGTGTATGTGTGTAATGTATCGATGGATGGGTTTATGAATGTGTGGACGTTAAGCCAGTAGAGACCTTTTAATTTTCTATAGTGTGGAACAGTGCCACGGTGGTCTAGCGGTTAGAACGCTGGCCTTGTAATCCTGGGGTCTCGGGTTCGATTCCCGGCGGTGCCCGAATTTATAACTTGTGTTGGGCAAGGCCGTGGTCTAGGCAACACGGAGGTTTCCTCCGGGGGCTTCCCCGGTTTCTCCGTGGCATCCCAACAATTACTCCATTCACACACAGAAGAAGGCAATGGCAAACCACTTCTGGATCATCTGCCAAGAACGTATATGAACAGGTCCCAGTCCGAGAAAAGAATGGAAGGATCCTGTTCATATGGACCTGTCGTCAGACAGAACACTAAGTAAGTAGTGTGGAACAACAATATGGCGTACGCATAAATTTGTAAATGTAGTGTCGTGAAATGATGCACTGATCTTCGAATATTACGTAAATCTCTTTAAGGTAATATTTTAAGGAAATATGATAGTGGCAACAAAAGGCCGTTTTATTAGCCGAACGTGAGAGTGCAGTTTTAAAACGGCCAAGACCAAGAAGGTCCCAACTTCTGTTGCGTTGCGTTATTAATTTGTTAGGTGGTGCTAATGAGGTTCTGCACTCGATGGAGATTTACGTTCTGCGTCTTCCGGTACTTCGGTTATTAGGTTTATTAGGGTTCAATAAGAAGGTAGTAGACAGCATTAGACAGTCGGACGTGCTGCTGTATCAATTTAGGTTGTAGGATTTGAGGTTTTCACAGCGGTGAGTCTGAAGATTTCTGTCAGGGCCCTGATGATGGAGGCAGTATGACCTCTGAAACGTTGGTGGAAATCTACCAGACTACACAGCGCAACAACCCAGAAGACAGAAATCTTCATACTCATCGCCCTGATGATGGAGGCAGTATGACCTCTGAAACGTTGGTGGAAATCTACCAGACTACACAGCGCAACAACCCAGAAGACAGAAATCTTCATACTCATCGACCTGATGATGGAGGCAGTATGACCTCTGAAACGTTGGTGGAAATCTACCACACTACACAGCGCAACAACCCAGAAGACAGAAATCTTCATACTCATCGCCCTGATGATGGAGGCAGTATGACCTCTGAAACGTTGGTAAATATCGACCAGACTACACATCGCAAGAACACAGAAGACAGAAATCTTCATACTCATCGCCCTGATGACGGAGGCAGTATGACCTCTGAAACGTTGGTTAACATCGACCAGACTACACAGCGCAACAACCGAGAAGACAGAAATCTTCATACTCATCGCCCTGATGATGGAGGCAGTATGACCTCTGAAACGTTGGTAAATATCGACCAGACTACACATCGCAACAACACAGAAGACAGAAATCGTCATACTCATCGCCCTGATGACGGAGGCAGTATGACCTCTGAAACGTTGGTGGAAATCTACCACACTACACCGTGTAATAACCCATAAGACAGCCATATTCAGTTTAGGTTGATTCATTGAAGCGAATGTCCGCTGTGATAGATTTCAATATGCAGCACAAACACTGTTGAGCTCTGTTACAAGTTCATAAGAATATGTGTTTCCGACGTGTCTGAGGAATAAAAATAATTTATAACCGGACTACAAATTTGGTTGGCGTCAGTTTTCTTGCGGTAGGTCTACATATTTGCTATAATATTAAATTAGAATCAAATTGAACTAATTATACATTTTGGATAATACGTAGCGTAAAGGAGATGTACACTACAGACGAGTATTTTCTCAAAATTCCTCCATCAGAGTTCTTAAAAACTGAGTCTAGTAGCTCGTCTCAAAATGCTATAAATTTGTTCCGTCTTACCCAGAAACATGTCTGTCATTTCATCTTCTTACCTTTTTTCCGGAATATCGGCCTAATTAAAATGTAGTTTGTTAAGTCTCGTTGAAAAAAAATCGTGTATGTTTACAAAGAGTAAAAATGTACGCGATTTTTGTGTAACACACCAGCCGGTGATGCGTCGAAGACATTCTGACTGAAGACAAGACATACATTTTTCAATTTTGTATCCCCACCCCGCTATAACGCGAGGTGTGGCGCTATAGCGGGGTAGCCTCCATGTAATGTGTGTTGCAGGGGTTGTCTTTTGCCAGGCGCCCGGCCGTAAACAGCAGGCAGCGCGACGACCTACGTCCACCACGAAGCGCCCCACGACAGAGGTGGAGGACACGACTGACGAGTGCCCGGAGCCCAATGGCTACTTCGCCGATGCTTATCAATGCGACAAGTATTATGAGTGTATTGATGGAACCATAACAGAGAAACTCTGTCCGGACGGAATGGTCTTCAACGACTACAGCCCCATGCAAGAGAAGTGTGATCTGCCCTTCAACATCGACTGCTCACAACGTCCCGACTATCGTAAGTTCTAACGCACTTTTGGCACTCACTGTACGAATTACTAGTGCAACACTGTTATGTTTTAAGTGGATTTCGTTAGGTTAGCTAATGTTTTGAAAATCGTTGTGATGTTTTGTCACTTATGGCCACAAATCGTCACGGCCTTACAGTGGGTCACGCATAGTCACGCTTTGTCACGTTTGGTCACGCTTTGTAAATATTCGTCACGTTTCGACATTTCTGGCCACATCTCGTAGCGTCATTACAGTACATAACGCCTAGTCACGCTTTGTCACGCTTGGTCACGATTATACACATTTTTCAAATCTTCGTCTTATTTTAACACTTATGGTGACCTCTCGTCACGCCTCAATAGTAGGTCACGCTAAGTCACGCATTATCCAGCTTGGCTAAGTTTGGTCACGCTTTGTAAATATTCATCAATTTTCGACACGTTTGGTGATCCCTTGTCACGAGGTCAATTCAGGTCACTCGTGTTCTCACTTTGTCACGTTTGGGCACCCGCGTTAAATAAGTCAGTCTTCGTCACGCTTACGTTATGTTACGTAAGGCCCGGTTAATTTTGGCTACTTTGCAATAAGTTGGATGAAGTTAGGACAGAGTAGTTTAGGCTAGTGTTTGGTTAGGTTAGGTTGGGTTTAATTTATGTTAAGTTTGTTTAGTGGATTTTTTTAGGTTAGCTAATGTATTAAATATGTTTGTAACGTTTCGGCACTTATGGTCACATCTTGTCACGCCGTTACAGTACGTCACGTGTGGTCACGCTTTGTCACGCTTTTAAAATCTCGGTGATGTTTTAACACTTAAGGTGTCCTCTCGTCACGCTTTCAAAGGAGGTGACTCCTAGTCACGCTTTCAAAGGAGGTGACTCCTAGTCACGCTTTGTCACTAATATATATGTTATATATAATTGAAAATCCTTTAGTGGACAACAGCAGCGGTCGTAATGAATCAAGTGATGAATCAGAAAGCGATGGCCTGTATTTAGTGGAAGAATTGGAAGAGGACTCGGAGAGTTGTGAAGAAGATAAAATTATCTAATACTCTCAGCAGTGTAAATTTTCTAGTGATGTGTAATGTAGTGAAATCGACTTTCCTGTGTTACATACCGTTTAGATATTTTATTTGGAGTGTTGTGTAGGCGGCCTGCTGCCATCCCTTCCAGCAAACTTCTGGTAAGTGACTCTCTCCGAGATTCCAATTCACAAAGTTCAGCGGCCAAATTCGCTGGAACGCAGAATAACATTATATGAATTCTGTTGTAGACACAAGCGCTAAATTTTATGAAAACAACGAGAACTTTAACAGGGTCATAGAGACCACAACGGATGCATTTGCAGGTTAAACCATCGAAATATCTGGAGTACCACAAGGACATAACACATTTTGAACTATCTGACTGAAATGATAATATTTAACCTAAACGCTCAATTGAACATAACCAAATATAAATCAATAAAATTACATTTTTACGAACTGATTTTTAAAAACGCCCTCTATAAATTCTACTTGCCATTATATCATTTAATGACGTCGTTTCGATTACATAGGTTTTACAGCGTACAATAAAATGAATCTTCAGTAGGTACGGATTTGTTAAGACTCTATCGTGGCCAACGGGAAGGTAAGTTATTTATAAATTTCTTTGGAAATACTGAGAAAATCACGTGTAGCAAGTAACTCGGTTGAGATTCTAACGTAGAGCTCCAGCAGTTTACCTGTCTGCTAAAACGTCCTCCCCAATCCCATTGTCTCCCTAGCCGATGCTAAAACCTCATTACGTCCGCAGAGGTGCCTCAGCCCAGTCTGCATTGCCCGCGGAAGAACGGCTACTTCGCTCACGAAGACAACCACATCTGCGACAAGTTCTACTACTGCGTCGACGGCAAGTTCAACATGATTTCCTGTCCGGACGGACTCGTCTACAACGAGAAAACTGGTATCTGCACGTGGCCTGACGAGGCCAAGAAGAAGGGATGTTCGTCAGAAGGTAGGTGACAGTGCTTGGCACTCCACGTTCTCGTCTCCCCATTCTCAGAATTAAAAATTAACAATAATAATACCGAGATGACAACCCTGTGGGATATCGCGCTGTGTGGACTCACGACGTTTCAGTGGTGCTTACTGCCGTGCCTCCGAAACGCCGGTCAAGTACGAAGTTGCAACGACACGATATCCCATACTACTCCGGGCTGTAAAAACTTGAAATTAAAATATTAATTCTGTAAATGTATATGATGAATGCACACGGTTTACTATCGAATCTACATTTCTGAAGGCGTAATATCAAAAACATAAATTATTCTTAAACATTCCCTTAACCAAAATAATTCAACGAATTTATAGGCTATGATATCTCTGTATTTATTTTGATACAACAGAATAAATTATTTTAATTATTCTATAAACAATTTGCCAAAATACTGTTGGAATAATCTTCTGAATTTGATCTATTGTGAACGTAGTAATGCGAGGAATTTTCTTTATCATCTAAGCGACTATAAAATTCTCAATATTAACTCTTGCTTTCTGTTACTCCGTAGCTGCCTTGCATTTCTTGGATTTCTTCAACGAATAAAATGTCTGAGTTTGTTATTAATATAATTATTTTTACTATTAACGAGGTGAAATTCTCTTTAAAACGGTGTAATTAAGGCTCGTAGGATACGTAAATTTAAGGCTTCAAGTATTATTATTTAGACAGTAAATGTCTGTGTATGATAAGCTTCACGTTTCGACAGCAATTATTACGTTGAAAAAGCCCCTTAGTAGCCTACACATAATCAACCATATTTCCAACTGTTACAGGAGATTAACACAAAAAAGTGTATGAAATCTACGATTAGAACTGAATCGTGAATTTAATTTATCTTTAAGTATTTGCTGTGAGATATTCAAATATTATTTACTATGGAGAACATTTCAACTTACGGATTAGAAATTTGGTTCCCGGATAACGAAAATGAAAGCAGGCTGTAATAACCTTGACTTACAACGTTGACGTCGTACTCGGATATATCTGGACCTAAAAAATTAGCATCTTATCATGAGAACAACGAAAGGTACAGTTTACAGAAAATGGTAAGATATTGTACGTGCGTCATATTGTGATTTTATTTAAAACTAGTATTAAAATATATTAAAATTGTCCGTCAATCACAATAAAGTAATATAAGATAATTAAATGGTTAAAAATATTATCTTTTGTTCCATATCGAGTACTCGATTTACATATGGAACATTCTCGACATGTTTCGGCTTTCATAGAGCCGTCATCAGGTGTATGTTATAAACTCTTAATTCAATTACTAATTTTTAATAATTAATGAGTCAATAAGCAACCTCGCTCCGATACGATGTACTTCTGATCTCTCCTCTTACAACTTCGATATTACTTCTCTAACCAATATACGCAGCATTAACATCACTCCGACAATACGATTGTATCAATGATATATAACACAACAACAAATGTTGATACAATGTGAAAAATGAAGAAATGATAAGAAAATTAAAAATTAGTAATTGAATTAAGAGTTTATAACATACACCTGATGACGGCTCTATGAAAGTCGAAACATGTCGAGAATGTTCCATATGTAAATCGAGTAGTCGATACGGAACAAAAGATAATATTTTAACCATTTAATTATCTTATATTACTTTATTGTGATTGACGGACAATTTTAATATATTTTAATACTATTTTTACAGAAAATGGTTAATATGGTATAGAAATCTTACTGAGCTGTGTAAAACAATGTGAATAAAAATACAAAGACGCGGAAGGAGAAGAAGAAATAACCCTGGAAATATAAAAAGAACAAGGACACAAGGACAGAAAAGAAATATAAATGCATTAAATTTGTTTCGTGGCTTATGAAGTAGCAAGAAATCAGTTACACTATATTTGACAGTCCTCCTTATAAGTGATGGAGATAAGGTAAGCTTTAAAACCACGTGAAGTTCAGGGATACTGAATGTTACGGACCTTGTTAACAGCCCGTAACACAATGGGAGAAACGTAGAAAACGAACTTAATTGTACGCAGTTCACGTCGCAGATAAGTGGTGCATGAACACTGGAAAGTCTTTCGACAGACCACTCTCTTGGAATGCCCTCAATATCACTGCGCGATACGTGTATGACGCACGAGGAATCCAGTCAAACATTCAGGCCTGTTCAGAATTTGGCCTGTCAAATTACCAGCTCAAGGTCAAACGTTGGGTTTCTTTGTCTGCGGCTTTTAAATTTCGCGTGTCTTAGTCACATAGCCCTACTGTACTCTACAATTAACCTGTCTACTTACCAACTACATCCCAGGATGCTCTATCAGAGGTTAAGATGACTTGAGACTGAAACTTACTGTTCACCTGATGTTTTATACTGAGCAGTATTATGAACTGTTTCGTTACAAAAGTATTCTTTATTTACATTTGTTTTTGGTTTATTTGAATACATTTACTTAATAAAAAATAAATTTTGTGTCTGTCTGTGTTCGCTTTCCCGCCTTTTCTAAGACTGAATGAAATATATGTGTTGCACCCAAGCCTTGTACTTTTTAAAATCACTAAGAAAAATATTAAAAATGGCGGAATTACGAATTAGTGAGATGGAAAGAATACTAGAGACATTTAATACAGCGTCCTGAAGTTTTGTATCATAACAGATCTTAAAATTTGTTAATACAGTTGTTTTGTGGAGTGCTAAAGACCCCATAAAATCTGTGTTTAGCTTTCTCTACGATGACGATAGGTAATGAATCATTGAATATAGTCATGAGAACTTTGTTGTAGGGATGCATTACCTATTATAATTTATGAATAAGGTGTAGCTTATAAGGCAGAATTTTCAAACAATGGCGAAAGTTCGAACCTCATTTATAAAGTAACGTAATTAGAATCGACACTTAATAATATAAGCATTTATTAAAACGTAAAACAATAATAGTTAAATGTAACATATTTACATGTAAATATATATTATTTAAATCTTCTCCGTCTAATCACAATAAATTCTTATTAAATATTAAAATATTACAATAATTAACATTTAAAATATTAGAACATCATTAATATTTTAAATGTTAATTATTGTAATATTTTAATATTTAATAAGAATTTATTGTGATTAGACGGACAAGATTTAAATAATATATATTTATTATATCACAATATGACGCAACTTTACCATCTCATATTTATATATAGTTAACTTTAGAAACAGAAGGATTCAATACTAGAAACAGCTACTCAAAGCATTAAAAGTTAAATTTTTTTGATTGATCTACAGCACGAAAACTATTCTATAAAGTAGGAAAAAAGTGTAAATATTCTGCTCAAACTGTTGGTTTCAGACGTGTTCAAGTTCACGTGTCCGAAGACGACGATGTCAGAGGCACAGCAGCACCCGCGCTACGCTGACCCGGAGGACTGCCAGTTCTTCTACGTTTGTATCAACGGCGAAGTGCCTCGCCGTAATGGCTGCAAGATGGGACAAGTGTTTAACGATGCCACCAAAACGTGCGATTGGCCTAGGAATGTCCCCGAATGGTGAGTCAAATTGAAATCCTGTAAAATGTTGGTCTTGTGAGCTTGTAAGGTAGAGGCGCTTGGGGGAAGAGCGGTCTCCTACTCATTCTTCACCTCGGCACTAGATGGGGGTGAGAGGTCAGCATTACGCCTCGCGAAGATTTAAGACGGAATAAATTATATGCACGAGAATCCTTGCATACACATGCCAGCTTCCTTCTCGGATATAAACTTAAGGACCAAAAACTCTGTGTAAGAATTTAGGAATGAAATTTATTTGGTTTGTTATCAGTTTAGGCCAGGGGTTCTGAAATCCCTTCCCGCAGGTCGTGTGGGGGCCCTAATTACCTTTATTGGATACGTAATTCTACATTAAACCTCGTTTAAATTGCAGAGGGTTAATTTTTATAGACGTTTTCTTGTCATCAGTAGTGACAACTATTAAAATTGTAAATATTTAATATTATTTTAATTAAACAGTTTAAAGTAAATCTCTCTTTACTTCGTTTAATGATGCAAGTCAGATAATGATTTATTAACGGCGCGTTATACGAGCTTAGTTTATTATTTTTGAGATGATAATGTTGCGTCATATTGTGATAAATATATATTTGTTTAAATCTTGTCAGTCTGATCACAATAACATTCCTATTAAATATTAAAATATTACTATAATTAACATTTAAATATTTAAAATATATTAAAATGATGTTCTCTATCGAAATGTTCGATTTACATTAGAACATCACTTTTTACACGACATGTTTCAGTTCATTTGATATCCGATAAACATCTGACTAAAAGTTACATTTAAGAAATTATATTTAAGTTTATATAATTTTATACACCTGAAGATGGTTCATTTAGAACTGAAACATGTCGTGTAAAAAGTGATGTTCTAATGTAAATCGAACATTTCGATAGAGAACATCATTTTAATATATTTTAAATATTTAAATGTTAATTATAGTAATATTTTAATATTTAATAGGAATTTTATTGTGATCAGACTGACAAGATTTAAACAAATATTTATTATTTTTATTTATATTCCAGTGCCGAATGGTATAAGGGTATCCTCACAGATCAGCAGTTGGCAGATCTGGAGAATCCAAAACCCAAGAATAGAACACGAGGAGAAGATTACAAGACGAGAAATGGTGCAAGACTGCGTCCCATTGAGGTGGAATAATTACGCAGTGTACGATTCTAAGTACAGTAATTGTGAGAATGTGTCTTTATGGAATATCTGAATATCTACGCATTACAAATTGTGATATAAAGAGCGTACAATTTAATTTACGTAAGTTCCATTCCCCTGTAATAAATACACTGGCCCCTCTCCCCACTGACACTGGGGTCAAGGTCAACCTTGTTGCTAGGCCGCTGCCATTGTACTTAGAGTTGCGTTTTAAATTGTACGCTCTGCATTCAAGGGGTAGAAATCTCAGAGACACGATCTTCACACTGCTGAATAAAGTGGGTTCTGATTGCATTAATCTGAACTAATCACAATAAATACAACGTATTTATAACATTCGGAATATCTTTGTACATTCCTAATGTAGTATAACATTAATTGTTAATTTCAACCTTATCACGTTTTTTGAGTAAAGTTTTTGGTTTATGATATACCATATCTGATGAGATGTTGCAAAACTTATTTTACCTAAAATTTCAAACTGGATTTTTAAAGAGGTGTTTGGACAGCTCACTTTGAGGTTTGAACAAGCAATGGGCTGGAAGACCACAGTTCGATTCCTGACAAGGGAAAAAAATCAGTACCGTCCTCAGAAGTTCTCGTGTCTTCCTAAACTCCTACCAGAAGGGTATAGGGTGCTATTTTCCTTAATATAAAAAGCTCATCCATAGAAAGAGAAATGAAAGGTTTTTGTACTTAACTAGCAAAGAAATATAAAAATGTTAAATCAACATAAGTTGGGAGGAGGATGTTTATTGTTAGTTTGAGAATGTTTCTTTATAATCAACAAAATTTCTTGTTCTTTATTATTTATTTATAACAAATACTTTTCAGCCAATGAGCCATCACCAGCGTCAGTTATATAATTCATCAAATCGATGTAATTAAATATAATTCGTACTGTGCGAAAATAAAATCAGAGACAAGATTTTCTGTTGTCTGTGTTAGAGACCTTAGAAAGTTGCTGTTGAGTACACTAAACACGATTTTGACCACATGTACCACAAACACGTATTCCTGAAATTATATAATTTACACTGGTTATGATCCACGGGCTGACATGTGTTTGTAATAAATATAAACATTGAGAAATTTCGTTGGTTATACACAAATATATTTAGTATAAAACCGCGTGGAATTAAAGGTACAAACTCGTTTGTAAAATTTACCAGATCACAATAATAGCTTGTTAGAAGCGATAGTTATGTCTAGAATTTCATCTGTACAGACAGTATCAACTTAAATAAATATGACAGTTGTCAGACAAGTACATCAAATGTGAAATTAATAAAATTTATTTATTTGCACATATAATTAAAAATGGTACAGTGAATGTGGTAATATTTTGGGGCAGGAATTATTAACTACTGCAATTAATTAGGTGCTAGAAAGCAGTTGAAAGCTGAAACGTTAGAAAAACTGTTTAGTTAATAAGCAAAAGATAAATTTAAGCAGACTAACACAATAATAATTGCTAATGGATTTGACGAATTCATACGCACATTTTCAGCAAACCCCTGACTCCGGCTGATTTTCCATTTAAGCCTTCCAAAATCTCTTCATTAATCAGTATCTTACGAATGAAGTACACTTTATTAATAATAAAAATAATAATATTTCATTGAATCAATAAAATTGTTTGCGAATGACTGAGCTATGAGGTAACACATTTTTGGCACTTTTAATGGGATGAAATTTTAAACATAACAGAAAGTGTTAAAATATTGACATCATGTTTTTTGTTACTGAAACAACATCCTTATATATTTTAAGGATCAGAGTCAGACGTTTCTCCAAGGATGTCCGGGTGTGTGCTGTAAGAACAATGGTCGACTAATTCCAAATGTTGCGATAGTCCTAATTTATTCACATTTCCCACACTCTTTCCTTTTGTTAAATACATCACCCACAACCCTTCAAGATTGTTTATGTAAATAAATAATGAACTAATAGCAGACATTTTAGTAAGAATGATTTTAATGACAATTCTGCAAGACAGATGGAAGTGGCTGTTGAAGTCATTCAATTTGTACAAGTTCGACACTGAAGAAGGAAAGAAAAACAAGGTAAAGGAAGAAATAATTAAAATATAAAGAAATCTATATGAGAAAGGAAACTAGAGAAATATATAAAACAAAGCTAGGAAACAGAAAGAAAGATTAATAAGTTAGAGACGAAAATAATTTAGCGTAAATATAAAAAAATAAACTGATCCAGGAAGAATTAAAGAACATAGTAAAGATTGCTGCCTGCTGGGTTGTAGGGCAGCAAGGACCTCTGAAACGTCGGTAAGCTTCTAAGCCCAAATCCAACACAGTCAAGTTTTAACGAATCAGCAGCAGAAAGGTAAACTGATGTAATAGAGGCAACTGATACACATGGGGCAACGAAACTCGCAACTTTCACTGTCTCCGAGACTCATACCGCACTTTCACGGGCCTGAATACTGAAAAGAGAAAGTGTATTGCGCATCTGGTTAGGCTACAACACCGCGGATAGGTCAGCGCAAATGTCAGTAGCGTTTTGAAAGGCCATCTTCATTTACGACTCTGAATGATGGTATGTTACATTCTACTTAAATGCAACAGCGTGGAGGAAAGTCCTTGAGAAGCTAGTAGTTACTGAGTTAGTCAAGAAATTTCCGGCTTTATACGGAGTCGTAAGATTTATTACATGAGATCACAATTGGTCCTTATACTGAGTCACATTAATCCAATTAAAAATCCTGTAGTTTTCATAAATTTTGATATTTACTTGTTCATGTGGACAGGAAGACCGAAGATTCTAAATTGCACGGTAGCAAACTTCCCCCCAAAATGGATATTCTTGTGAATGGAACTTACCAAATTTGCGAAAGACTCGTTAACAACTTGCGTACTGCAAAATGATTCCGTACTGCATTCTGATTACAAGATGTAACTTAGATTTATCTGTGTTCACTTCAAAACCAACTTCCTTATAAGGATATAACAGGCTTTCAGTGTCTTATTTTTTGGTAGTTTGGTTGTCCCGGAATAAATTGTCATTAGCAGCGCAGACAAAGGTTGACGTGTCTAAACAAGTACAAATCTCTTTGTTTCATTTGAGCATCCTGATGGCGCATTCTAAAGCAAAGTTAAAAAGCTTTTTAAAACCATCCTGAACAGAAAATGCATCAATTGTTTACCTGGATAAAATTAAGAGTTTTCATCTTTCCGAGTTGAACGCTGGCCTTGTAATCCTGGGGTCTCGGGTTCGATTCCCGGCGGTGCCCGAATTTATAACTTGTGTTGGGCAAGGCCGTGGTATAGGCAACACGGAGTTTTCCTCCGGGGGCTTCCCCGGTTTCTCCGTGGCATCCCAACAATTACTCCATTCACACACAGAAGAAGGCAATGGCAAACCACTTCTGGATCATCTGCCAAGAACGTATATGAACAGGTCCCAGTCCGAGAAAAGGATGGAAGGATCCTGTTCATATGGACCTGTCGTCAGACAGAACACTAAATAAATAAAATAATGCATGTACCAGTCTTAAAGTCATCATTATCATCGCAGTGTACGTTTATACTTCCATGTCAACTGTTTTTACACACCTCTTCATTATATGTTCCAAGTGTCCACAACCAGGCATACGCCTTTTCTGTCTTCGTTAATCTGTGTTCGATAAATGCTTTTAAAATTTTCATATCTGCCCATTTAATTCTGTTTACACTTTCGACATACGTGTTCACTTAAATGCCTAATTCTTTCAGCAATGTTTCTGTTCACAATAAAAATACCTTTATTATTCGCTTATATGAATAAATTTGAATGTTTCATTTACTAAATGTTTAAATGCCATATTTTGTTCTATTTGCTTTTTATCTAATGTAGTCTTATATCTCAGTAAATATTTCTTTTGTGACAAGTACTTTCAGATTATTAACATAAATTTAAACAGTATCAGCTTGTTTAATTAGGAATCAGAAATACGATTACAGAAAAAAAAACAGCGGACAAAGATCCATATGGAATCAAATTACACAGTTGAAAATATACATCGTTCAAGGAGCATCGAGTCCAGAAATTAATTTTCTTTGAAGAAGTTTGGAAACTGATCAATGAAAACTTATATTTTATTACCGAGAAGAGTACATGAGTTTTACTGTTGAGATGAAAATTGTTAGTTCAATCTCCAATTAGGACTGTATATTCTCATATAACTAGAATAATGAAGCACTCAAAGTACGGTATATGAAATTATAAACATTTTTCATACTGTCCCACAAATTAGAGAAGAATGTGAATCCATTAATCCGCTTAGGTTCTAAGTAAACTCGTTTCTGACAGAAAAAATTCTGCGTCCTTCTCTGACATTGAAACCTGAAGTACCTGCAGGCGGAATGCAACTTACACCATGGGAAAATGACGACCAGAATCTTAAGATGGCTGTCTTCTGGGCTGTTGCGCTGTGTAGTCTGGTTATGTTTACCAACGTTTCAGAGGTCATACTGCCTCCATCATCAGGGCGATGAGTATGAAGATTTCTGTCTTCTGGGCTGTTGCGCTGTGTAGTCTGGTAGATGTTTACCAACGTTTCAGAGGTCATACTGCCTCCGTCATCAGGGCGATGAGTATGAAGATTTCTGTCTTCTGGGCTGTTGCGCTGTGTAGTCTGGTCGATGTTTACCAACGTTTCAGAGGTCATACTGCCTCCGTCATCAGGGCGATGAGTATGAAGATTTCTGTCTTCTGGGTTGTTGCGCTGTGTAGTCTGGTTGATGTTAACCAACGTTTCAGAGGTCATACTGCCTCCATCATCAGGGCGATGAGTATGAAGATTTCTGTCTTCTGGGTTGTTGCGCTGTGTAGTCTGGTTGATGTTAACCAACGTTTCAGAGGTCATACTGCCTCCATCATCAGGGCGATGAGTATGAAGATTTCTGTCTTCTGGGTTGTTGCGCTGTGTAGTCTGGTCGATGTTTACCAACGTTTCAGAGGTCATACTGCCTCCGTCATCAGGGCGATGAGTATGAAGATTTCTGTCTTCTGGGTTGTTGCGCTGTGTAGTCTGGTCGATGTTTACCAACGTTTCAGAGGTCATACTGCCTCCGTCATCAGGGCGATGAGTATGAAGATTTCTGTCTTCTGGGTTGTTGCGCTGTGTAGTCTGGTCGATGTTTACCAACGTTTCAGAGGTCATACTGCCTCCGTCATCAGGGCGATGAGTATGAAGATTTCTGTCTTCTGGGTTGTTGCGCTGAGTAGTCTGGTCGATGTTTACCAACGTTTCAGAGGTCATACTGCCTCCATCATCAGGGCGATGAGTATGAAGATTTCTGTCTTCTGGGTTGTTGCGCTGTGTAGTCTGGTCGATGTTTACCAACGTTTCAGAGGTCATACTGCCTCCATCATCAGGGCGATGAGTATGAAGATTTCTGTCTTCTGGGTTGTTGCGCTGTGTAGTCTGGTCGATGTTAACCAACGTTTCAGAGGTCATACTGCCTCCGTCATCAGGGCGATGAGTATGAAGATTTCCGTCTTTTGGGTTGTTGAGCTGTGTAGTCTGGTTGATGTTAGCCAACGTTTCAGAGGTCATACTGCCTCCATCATCAGAGTATGAAGATTTCTGTCTTCTGGGTTGTTGCGCTGTGTAGTCTGGTTGATGTTAACCAACATTTCGGAGGTCGTACTGCCTCCGTCATCAGGGTATGAAGATTTCTGTCTTCTGGGTTGTTGCGCTGTGTAGTCTGGTCGATGTTAACCAACGTTTCGGAGGTCATACTGCCTCCATCATCAGGGCGATCGCCCTACAGAAGACAGAAATCCTCATACTGACCGCCGTGAAAAATCGAAATCCAACTGAAGATAATCATAACAGTGCGAATAACCTTAGTAATTCATCGTAAGAAAGCAGTCTGTTAGTAACATTGGTGAAGCACTCACCTTCCGGTTTTTTAATGCCTTGGAGAATAACAGATGTAATTTATAAAAAAAAAGACTCGATGAACAGTCTCGAGTTAGTCACTTTAAACATTTCTGCCTGTTTACAACGCAACAAAGTGGTGAAAGCTGTGTCTGAATACCGACTTCTGTGCCATGCACTGTCGCTCTGTCTAACTGAATAAAAACAGCATGAAATATTACCTGAGTCCGTGATTGAGGAACAACATACAAGAGTCGATTTTCTTTATTTTTTTTTCCTTTCCAAGATCAGTTTCTAAAACTGCGCTCGAAGGAAAATACTGCATTCCAAAAATATCATACCTTTCTAGGCACTTGGGTTTTTGGCTATTATCCAATTACGACACGAAGGCATCTCCAAGCATTTGAAGAATAATTGTGGAAGATCCTTTCGACCTATAACTCTACAGCAGAATGCTTTCCTCTGATGGACTCACAGAGTTTTAAACGATTGACGAAAAAGGAATTCTTGATGTTTTAAGTACATTTGGGTCTCCGACACTGACGAAGATGACGATATCGTAATCAAGCCTCATCAGAGGAACACGGAATTTACATTAGAAATGATTAAAACCTTGCGAAATTAATCACCGTTCATTCATCTACATGAGTTACTTTTGCAGTTTCAACCTCTCTCCGCTCTGGTAATGGTGGACTAATTACGTATTCGTTGCATCTGTCATAGTACGAACATCTTACAAATTTAATACAACAAAAGATGTGCTCTAACTGTGAACTTTAGCGCCAGATAATTGCAATTATAAGAGCCTAACACACACGAAAAATGAGAAGTAAGGCAGGGGAGGGATAGGATGTTGATTGGAAAGTTTTCTGGCAGCCTCTACGACTCCGTTCACAGCGGACACTCAGTCCGTTTAGTGTAGTCATGCTGCAGACAACGTGCTCAGTGCTGCTCCTCGCGGCCGTCACTGCTATCAACACAGCAAGTAAGTTTTATTTCGATTTGTATTTTATCCACTTGTTAATGAAGTACATAGATGGTTCTTGTTCATCAAAATTACGGATAAATGTAATATTGAAGGAGGAAACTGTATTAAATAGAATGTTATTCCGTGTTTTTATTGATTTTAATTTAGTCTCAGACGATAATCTGTGCACTTTCTGTACGATAATAAAATTTCGTTCTTCCGTCAATAATTTTGAATGAGGATTCAAAAAGTTTGTGATTTGGGAAACTGGCAATAATGAAATCACGATGGTTTATGGTTGTCTACTTTTGCATATTTTTGTCTAATTTTCTTGTTTAATCTCTGGATAAGTTTTTTTTACAAGATTATCTAACAGAATAATTTATAAAAAAATACATTAACTTCCGCAATAAAAATAAAATACTTTTTTGGGATACCAACAGTCGCTAAACTGATCAAGAAATTCCTGGCCTTTTATAGAATATGAGAGTTCGTATCGTACTCTCAAAATCGCATACAAAAATTGTATCAGAGCCACCAACGAGAATAAAATTAAAAGTAGACTCTGAAAATTACGTTGCTTACACGGTTAATGATATATAATGGTACAATTTGTGAATTTATACGTAATCCCTGGAGATTTGCATCGGAACATTTGTAATAATTTAGTGAGTACTTTTCCATGAAGTATCTATTCCACATCTGTAAATGTGCAGGCATCTTCTCCTTGGAAAACTGATGGCATGTGTAAAGTTACATACTTTTTTATAGTTAACTTTATGACAAAATATTTGAAGTGTGAAATTAGTTGAGAATTGTTGTTTTGGGAGCAATAGCTTCTATGTTAAATTAGGGTTTATAATATTTATTAGGATTCAAATAAGAATTAAGAAATCACATATCCTAAGTCTACACCTGCTGGCTCTTAAAATGTTAGGACAAATCTGCAATTTTTTTGCAGGGCTACTCAAATATAAGAATTTATTCTTGGCAATCTTATAATTAGAAGTGCTTCATACTGTTTATTCTAAATTTCTAATTTTATAATAGTTAAATGAAGTATAGATAACTGTCGCAATGGAATTGTAAAACCTTCACTGACTTATACTAAAGTGAATGGAAAGGTATTTGTGAAGCTGGCATCTATGGGTAAAGCACACAGTGACTAAAAAAGGCATAAGATGAATTGTTGCTGTTAATTTATGGCGGTTTGGTATGACTTTATTTTATTATAGTGGCATGGATCGAAATGTGAAATCAATAGTTTACAATTTTTTAATTAATTTAAAAATCTCGGTTATTTCTTGTATATTCCGCCACCGTCTAATAAAGTTTTGATTCTTTGCTTGCATTATTTACAAATAATTCCTATTAATTTGTTTAAATTATATAATACAATTCAGGTCAATACACAAAACTTTATTTAGATGTTAAAATTTAAAATTTAAATGTTAAAATTTAAAATTTTAAATTTGCGCCATTCATCACTATAAGGATGTTACAATAGAGCGCTTTTATTCATTAAAATTTAAAATTTTAAATTTGCGCCATTCATCACTATAAGGATGTTACAATAGAGAATTGTATTATATAATTTAATCAAAAAACACAAACATGACGCATGTAAACCTTAAAAATATTAATTTGTATTATTACTAACTTGTTTTTGGCCTGTGAGTTCAGTAAAAAACTGAGTAACTTTCCAGTTTACAAATTTAGTAAAAATCTGTGAGATATACAAGGTGAAAAGTCATTCTAATTACAGAATATCACATGATTTTCAGTACCGTTAGCTTAGAAATAGGAAATGTAAGAAATGCCAAGGCTGGTGTTACCTCAGAAACAGACTCGTTCTTTCGAAACCAGTAGCGTTAACGGTACGACTATTACACGTGTCCGAAGGAGTGTCTGAATAAATTTCAGTGTCTCTTTAACATGAGTGTTATGCAGATAATTTAAACGATCACAAAAAATAACGCACTATCAAAGCCTTTCAAACGCTCCACAGTTTCTGTTCTGTCAAAATCTTTTAACAACGCAGAAGTTAAGAACTTCGTAAGAAAGTTGTGTCAGTATAAAGTATATCACCAATTCAGTTTTCATTTCCTAATGTCAATATCATCATGTCGGTCGTATAAACAAGCTCCAATTAATTTTAAGACTTTTCATAACATTTCGGGACCCCGTATACTTAATAGTTTCAGTTACACCAAGAGAATATTGGGTAGATGTTTACCAACGTTTTAGAGGTCATACTGCCTCCATCATCAGGGCGATGAGTATGAAGATTTCTGTCTTCTGCGTTGTTGCGCTGTGTAGTCTGGTCGATGTTAACCAACGTTTCGGAGGTCATACTGCCTCCATCATCAGGGCGATGAGTATGAAGATTTCTGTCTTCTGTGTTGTTGCGCTGTGTAGTCTGGTCGATGTTAACCAACGTTTCGGAGGTCATACTGCCTCCATCATCAGGGCGATGAGTATGAAGATTTCTGTCTTCTGTGTTGTTGCGCTGTGTAGTCTGGTCGATGTTAACCAACGTTTCGGAGGTCATACTGCCTCCGTCATCAGGGCGATGAGTATGAAGATTTCTGTCTTCTGCGTTGTTGCGCTGTGTACTCTGGTAGATGTTAACCAACGTTTTAGAGGTCATACTGCCTCCATCATCAGGGCGATGAGTATGAAGATTTCTGTCTTCTGCGTTGTTGCGCTGTGTAGTCTGGTCGATGTTAACCAACGATTCGGAGGTCATACTGCCTCCATCATCAGGGCGATGAGTATGAAGATTTCTGTCTTCTGTGTTGTTGCGCTGTGTAGTCTGGTCGATGTTAACCAACGTTTCGGAGGTCATACTGCCTCCGTCATCAGGGCGATGAGTATGAAGATTTCTGTCTTCTGTGTTGTTGCGCTGTGTAGTCTGGTCGATGTTAACCAACGTTTCGGAGGTCATACTGCCTCCATCATCAGGGCGATGAGTATGAAGATTTCTGTCTTCTGTGTTGTTGCGCTGTGTAGTCTGGTCGATGTTAACCAACGTTTCGGAGGTCATACTGCCTCCGTCATCAGGGCGATGAGTATGAAGATTTCTGTCTTCTGTGTTGTTGCGCTGTGTAGTCTGGTCGATGTTAACCAACGTTTCGGAGGTCATACTGCCTCCGTCATCAGGGCGATGAGTATGAAGATTTCTGTCTTCTGGGTTGTTGCGCTGTGTAGTCTGGTCGATGTTAACCAACGTTTTAGAGGTCATACTGCCTCCATCATCAGGGCGATGAGTATGAAGATTTCTGTCTTCTGCGTTGTTGCGCTGTGTAGTCTGGTCGATGTTAACCAACGTTTCGGAGGTCATACTGCCTCCATCATCAGGGCGATGAGTATGAAGATTTCTGTCTTCTGTGTTGTTGCGCTGTGTAGTCTGGTCGATGTTAACCAACGTTTCGGAGGTCATACTGCCTCCATCATCAGGGCGATGAGTATGAAGATTTCTGTCTTCTGCGTTATTGCGCTGTGTAGTCTGGTCGATGTTAACCAACGTTTTAGAGGTCATACTGCCTCCATCATCAGGGCGATGAGTATGAAGATTTCTGTCTTCTGCGTTGTTGCGCTGTGTAGTCTGGTCGATGTTAACCAACGTTTCGGAGGTCATACTGCCTCCATCATCAGGGCGATGAGTATGAAGATTTCTGTCTTCTGTGTTGTTGCGCTGTGTAGTCTGGTCGATGTTAACCAACGTTTCGGAGGTCATACTGCCTCCGTCATCAGGGCGATGAGTATGAAGATTTCTGTCTTCTGGGTTGTTGCGCTGTGTAGTCTGGTCGATGTTAACCAACGTTTCGGAGGTCATACTGCCTCCATCATCAGGGCGATGAGTATGAAGATTTCTGTCTTCTGTGTTGTTGCGCTGTGTAGTCTGGTCGATGTTAACCAACGTTTCGGAGGTCATACTGCCTCCATCATCAGGGCGATGAGTATGAAGATTTCTGTCTTCTGCGTTGTTGCGCTGTGTAGTCTGGTCGATATTAACCAACGTTTCGGAGGTCATACTGCCTCCATCATCAGGGCGATGAGTATGAAGATTTCTGTCTTCTGTGTTGTTGCGCTGTGTAGTCTGGTCGATGTTAACCAACGTTTCGGAGGTCATACTGCCTCCGTCATCAGGACGATGAGTATGAAGATTTCTGTCTTCTGGGTTGTTGCGCTGTGTAGTCTGGTCGATGTTTACCAACGTTTCAGAGGTCATACTGCCTCCATCATCAGGGCGATGAGTATGAAGATTTCTGTCTTCTGGGTTGTTGCGCTGTGTAGTCTGATCGATGTTAACCAACGTTTCAGAGGTCATACTGCCTCCATCATCAGGGCGATGAGTATGAAGATTTCTGTCTTCTGTGTTGTTGCGCTGTGTAGTCTGGTCGATGTTAGCCAACGTTTCGGAGGTCATACTGCCTCCATCATCAGGGCGATGAGTATGAAGATTTCTGTCTTCTGTGTTGTTGCGCTGTGTAGTCTGGTCGATGTTAACCAACGTTTCGGAGGTCATACTGCCTCCATCATCAGGGCGATGAGTATGAAGATTTCTGTCTTCTGGGTTGTTGCGCTGTGTAGTCTGGTAGATGTTTACCAACGTTTCAGAGGTCACACTGCCTCCGTCATCAGGGCGATTCATCGCTCATTCAAGGATTTTCCAATGCCAGAGACTGTAACCGCCGTGGAAAATGTTGAGGAAGAAAGTGACTTAGAACGTATGTTCTTACCAACAACAGGAGAGACGGAAGAGTTAACCTCTCACTCCTCCAGTCGTGGTAGTCTAGCGTTGAGGAAATTGTAGGCTGGCTAGAAAATTCCTCAGAAAACGAACTCAACAGATTCCAATCACCATCCTTATTTACGACACTAGTCACCAAGAAAAATTCTTCATCAGCAAATTCATTGGCTTGTTTATCAACATGCGGGTAGTCGATGGTACTGTGGACGAACATTAACTGAATCTAACGCATTTTTAAGCTTGTATTTAGGACGGTATTGCCACTTTTAAGTTGGGCGATGTCTTCATTAAGTTTAACTGCATACACCATTCGTTTCATAAAGTCTATTGTGCAGACCCCATTATGATGTCATGTCTCGAGTTGGACTCTCAGCCACTAATATCTGCCACTGTGGAAAACAGGCGGCAAAACTCATTCATTATCTCTCATAAGACAACATTTTTTTCGGATTTTCATCGACGTGTCATAATTTTTCGGCACCCTCACGTGTCTCGAGTCAGAATCGGAGAAGTACCTACAAATCCACGCAGAAAACAAATTCACATACTTTACATACTAATAGAACTCAATACTTGGTCCTGTGTTAATGACTACTCAGGACATATGGTGGGGGTCATGTGATCACGCAAATGAAATTTCGGAAAATTTCTCGACTAACTCGGTTTCTCAAGATGAACTGAGCTCCTTCAGTGAGTTTCTTACACAATCACATACAGTAATTGTTCATGACAGAAGTGAACGGCTTAATTAAATTATTCTCTGACAGGTATTCTCCAGAAGAATAACTTTTCATGTCAGCAAAAACGTAATTTTCATAAATTCTTGTTCTGTCTTACAGCGAAGGTGCGGAAAGTCATAACAAAACTCATGAGCAAATTTGGACCTTGAATTACAAATCTTTTGCTACCGGATGTAGATACTTGTTGCACAACTGTTGGTTCTTGTTCTTGAAGTGAAAGTGTTTCGCCCGCCCACCCAACTCCATTCACAGGAATTCCACGAACCAACGCGCAGAAGTGCCACATGTCAACCAATCACTGAAATTTATATAATTACTCTTCTATGTCTGACATGCGTCTTCTCAATTCAGTGGGGGAAACATTTGTACTTATTTAAAAGCAGAAGGCAGTTTCTCAAAACTGCCAATGGTGGTTTTTTGGGCCGTGAAACCGCGTAGATTTTTAGGGGCAAAGACTTCTGACAGAAAATACTGTTTCCCTGAACAGAAACGTTATAACTCAGAAGGCCAATCACCGAAATTTTCACCGCCGAGTAAACCTTAATCTTTTGTCAGTGATGAATTTCATTCAGTGGCACTGCAGTCCATTTTGTAAATACAGTGAATTTCTGTCTAAATTATTTCTCCATGCAATTAGTTAACAAATTGTAGGCCTATTTGAATGTCAAGGGTACAATACCATACCAAGTATCCTGGAAGGATTTTTGATTGATTTTCTTACTTCCATACATTACAGCTCTCTGAAATTACGATGACCGCTTTCTTCGCTGTTAGGCAATTGATTAATTAACTCCATAGAACACAGTTTATGCAATTAACAGTAATTAATACAGTCTCTGCGTTCTATGTAACTCGAAAGTTAATTAACGTGCTCAGAAGAGACTTCTATAAGACCCTATTCTGACTCAGTTGAATCCAGTTTACATAGTTAAATCCTAATTAATTTAAATATATTTTAATATTATCGTACTACCAAAATACAAGTGTCACAAATGGTCTTCCGCGAAAAATGTTCGGACAAATAATTAGTATTTCTCATCTAACCATGCGTGCTATATTCACAGGCAATCACATCCTCCCTGTTAACACACTGAAAAATAAGTGATAATTATGAAACGTATTACTTTGTAATTTACACTTTAAACTGGATTAAATATTAACGTATATATTTACGTACTCGTCATGAACATACTCCCTTTGCCTTAATCCAATTATTTTTACATTATTAATTGGCTTTGGAAACCGATGTAAATAAAAAAAACAGATTCACTTTTTTGTCAGTGTATCGCCAGGAAAGTACTGTCTGTCTGAGCGGAGAATTGACTCGGCTTTGAAGCCCTGATGACATGTTAAATGCTATCCGAGAACACTAAACCATTCAAAAAATGTTTCTACTGTTAAAGCAATCTGCATTTTTAAAACTGTGGATGCGTTACTAATGACTTGACTAATGTTTTAAATTCTATATAAAACAAGAATGTACCTCACACATGTCGCAAAGTAGCCGACGTGGAAGTGTGACTATATCACACACGTAAGCTTCAGCAGTTGAATAATACAGGAAGCAAGGTTATATAATGTTACAAGACAGTCGCTGAAATTCTATTGACTGCTCAAACGAGTTCTGAGCCGATCCCAAACACAGAGCAACACTTTCACTTCCGGTATGATTCGGGCTTACTCGGAAATGCTTTATTCACGAATACTTTAGGTCGATCAGCTTCGCTTAACGATCTCTCTACAGTTACTTGATATCTGTGATGAGTAATATAAGGCTTTACTCCCTTAAAATGTTGGGTGTGATCTCTACAAATAACGAAGCTGTAATTATCATTGATTGACAGAACTAATAAATTATTTATCTGTTCAGAAAGTGGCTTTTTCGCAGTATTGGAAAGTGAACAATTAATTAAATATGGTAGTCCCTGAAGCATTTACAGGTAAAATTACTTATAACAATTTTTAAATAACCGCCTCATCACCTAATGTGTTTTAAGTTGCCGTCTTACAGTTTCCCCACTAAAACTCTGCAAGCATTTATTAACACCACCCAAGTTAAATGCTGAGCATAGTGTAACCTTTCATTAATGTATTAATTCCCAAATTGAAAGGAATTCAAACAATTTCAAACATAATGTTCTCTCAGGTCATTTACTATTGAAGATAAAATATACCTAAAAAATATATAATTAAATATTTTAAATGTTAATTATTGTAATATTTTAATATTTAATAAGAATTTATTGTGATTAGACGGACAAGATTTAAATAATATATATCTAAAACATATAGTTATCTGAATCGAATTAATTTAATGAGACAGGTGATGATGTATTTTTCTCACAGTACAGGAAATGTTCGGTCTGAGGTATGAAAGAGTACAACGTAGACCAGTTTTCACTTGAAGCCAACTAAAATATTTTGTTTTATAAACTGGAAAACTAGATTCACTGAGATAAGTACGGATTTAAGCTTTGTACTCCAGTCACGATAACCTCTCCTTACAAAGGGTCCGGCAACCAATCAAAATCAATCTTCAATGGATTTCATACCAATTTCGAAACAGGATTATCCAAGGTAACATCTGGAAACTGGTACATGGATTCTTTAACACAGCGATGACGAAATGTTCGTGGCCTGAATTCGACACCTTAAAAGCTCAATTTTCGTCACACAAGTTCTGATTACCTCCTAGTGGGCAATGATGCCTACGTTTTTCCCCCTGCAGTTTCATATTGAGGCTGATTACAAAGTACAAGGCACGCCAGTGAAAGCTGAGATGTTTCGTGTGTGAAAGTATAATAAAATCCCTTTTTCTTTTCTGACCTTCAAGAAAATTTTCACTTCACGCTTGATTTTGTTGACTAGACTCAACATACTTCCTTCCGACAGCCAGCAGACTCCCGAGTGAAAAAATATGGTTTTGTCATAGCGCCCAAATCACAAAGAGCTACAGAATCTAATGATTTACAAAGGTCATATGGAAGGGTCAAGGCTTCTCTGAGGATGATACAAAACTTCTCAGTTACGGATAGATCAGTTTATACCAATGTCGTACATCCGGAGGGAGAAACAAGGATTGCTGGGATACCGTCAGTGTATGTTCCGACTATCTTTTCCCAACACAGACCATTTCCTCAAGACGTCAACATATATACAGGGTGATTCAAAAGTTAGGGCCAAATTGAAGGAACGTATAGAGGGACTCAAGAGAGAACAACTTTTGAATTGGAATCCATGTCCTCCGAAGTTATCCTGAGTCAGTCAAGGTCATTGAAGGTAGAGAAGTCTGGTAACATATCGCTGAAATACTTGTACTTTGCTATTCTCCTACTAGCTTAATTTTGTTTTTTTATTAATGTAAAATGATTAAATTAGAGAATAGCAATGTACGGTTATTTCAGCGGTATGTTACCTTCAATGGCCTCGACTAACTCAGGATTACTTCGGAGGACATGGATTCCTATTCGAAAGTTGTTCTCTCTGAGTCCCTCTATACGTTCCTTCAATTTGGCCCTAACCTTTTGAATCACCCTGTATAATTTGAAGCTTTCGCGGCGACGTAACTCAATAAAATTTTCTCGGGTGATCAGCCGCGTCAGATGATTAAACGATGTAACCGACGTTTCAGGGACCATCTCTGTCCCCTTCATCAGGGTTCTGAGGACGAAACTAATGCCAATGTTACCACTGCTTTATGATAACAAAGGAGTTACCTTTACACGCTTTGGTCACCTTTTAGTTGAAATAAAATAGAATTTGAAGGACCAACATTTTGTTGACAGGTGGTGCATTCAACTGCCCGCAAAAGTACGGCCAGTTCGAGGACCCGAAACAGTGCGATAAGTTCTACGAATGCGACGAAGGGATTGCTAAGGAGAAGCTGTGTCCTGATGGTCTTATGTTCGATCCCCTCAACAGGAAGATCAACAAGTGCGACCAACCTTTCAACGTGGACTGCGGTGACAGGATAGAGCTCCGTATGTATTGTACCTCTGCGACTGGAACTGGGCAGTGCCTGGCCTCATCTGTTTGTTCCCATGTCCGTCCGTTCGTCTGGTAACTCAGGGTTGGCCATGGACGTTCTGTGATTGGGGTGTACTTTATAGATCGTACTTTTCAGTCAGTAATACCAAAACAGCCGACATGGTCACGGTAGTTCAGGCTAATTCACGTTGAGTTAAGCTAACATAGGTTAGTCAAGTTTAGAGTGGGTTAACTTAAGTTAGAATGTTAGGCTGAGCAAGGCTAAGATACCTTAGGCTACATTAAACAATGGCAGAAACTGTAATTAACGTAACCGTGATAATCATAATAATCAAGATAAACATTGTAATCAGCATGTTAGTTAAAGTAGGCAAGGTAACAATTTTAACCAATGCATTTAGGATACCAAGATAGTCAAGACATTCATTTGGATTTTTGGATCTTACCCATCGTCTGATGTTATAAAATACTCAAAGTTTCCAGTACTGGATCGGTCCTCGTATTAAGGTTTGGTGAAATAGAAGTGCATCTAATGATGAGGGCAGATTCAGTGTTCGAAACGACGTGTACTTTGTAACATCAGACGATGGACAAGGTTAGGTTAGGTTGGGTTAGGTTATGTTAGGTTGGGTTAAGTTAGGTTGGGTTGGTTTGGGTTGGATTAGGTTAGGTTAGGTTAGGTTAGGTTGGGTTGGGTTGGGTTGGGTTGGGTTGGGTTGGGTTGGGTTAGGTTAGGTTAGGTTACGAAAGTCAAGGGTGGGTAAAGTTAGGTAGAGTTTGGACAAGGCTACTGTAGGTTTGGCTCAATATTTAGAATCCAAATTTTGCACGTGGAAACTGTGTATATTCCGGTACGGTTTAAACCATTGCAGTCTTGTTACTTCTAGGATAATTATCCTAGGTCCGATTTTTTATAAAATTGCCATAACTTACTTTGATAAAACTATTAAATTCTTAATTTCTTTTTTAGAACCACAACAACGTTACAGCCAAGTTACGGTTAGCAGATTAAGAAAAAGAGGAAAATACGAATACATTTTATTGTCTTGTCTTTCGGTGCATCAGGATATGTGGGGTTATAACTCAAATATATAAAATAATGGAAAGAATTTCAGCAATTACAGGATCTTTTGGTGAGAAATATACATGCGTAAGGATATATATAAGTTAAATAAATTAATAAAACCTTGACATCAGACCTACATCCGCAAAGAAGAATGCCGACTGACAGATGAAACAGGTGACAGCTGTAAGTATTGTCGGTGTCGCTTTCTTGCTCCAGAATCTCCGAAAGGGAATCAGCATTGTCCACGCAAGAATGGCTACTTCGCGCACCCCGACTCGTCCGTCTGTCACCTCTTCTACAACTGCATCGACGGCGAGTACACGGAGGTACCCTGCACACCGGGACTGCACTTCGACGAATACCAGGGCACGTGTGTGTGGCCGGAGTCATCAGGTCGGACGGGTTGCAGCAAAATCGAGAGTAAGTGTCGAAAAACGAGGTCAAAAACATCGCTTGCAGATCTTACTGGCATTTATTCCCTTCTTCCATTAATGATCCACCAATCACACGTTAACGAACGTTGTGCTGTATTGACTATAGATCCTGGTTTGCGTTCTGATGATTCCAAGCTCAAATCTCGACCGAATTTCGACCATATCTATTTTAGTTTCTGTATATTTCTTCAGACACTAGAAACAAATACTGGGAAAACACTTAAAATAGTCCCTGGAAACTTTCTTCAATGGAATTTCAAATTCGTCGTTCACAAATCGTAATACACTTACTACCAATTAACGATTCTAGGTAATTTAAAAGCCTTTTTAAGCATTTATCATATTTATTTATTGCAGTCGTGTCAATCAGCTAATCATAAATTAAAAACTAACTCACTTCTCTTATCAAAACTTGTATTACTTGAATCACAACAACAGAATAATACTGGAATTGAAGAAAAGACATTTGTTCTTTTGGAAAAATTAAAGAAGGAAGTTATGACATTGGACTACAGACATGCAACCGGCAAGAGATGCACATGAAATTTTGGTGATGGTTCATGTACAAAGACGGGTAATTAGATTCTCAGTAAGATTGGAGGTTAATAGATCTTAAGAAAGGTTGCCGTGAAGATGCAAATTGGACTGAAAACTTGCCATGAAAACTTCAAATCCTACTCGGGACTCTGGTTCTGTCGAACGCTAAGCTTTCTGGTTAAAGAAAATGGAATTCGAGTCTACTTTACCGTGTTTCAGATAAGCTGAAGGATGGCTTTGAGTGCCCGAAGGAGGCACAAGCTGACGCTAACGGGCAGGCCGTGGCTCATCCCAAATTCGCGCACCCCCAGGACTGCCAGAAGTTCTACGTTTGCCTTAACGGCGTCCAGCCACGCGAGCTTGGCTGCTCCTTGGGCGAAGTGTACAACGAGGAAGACCAGAAGTGCGACGCACCGGAAAACGTTCCGGGCTGGTGAGTGCCATCGCGACAGTAATTTGAAAGACACGATTTTTTTGGAATTTACACTTAATTCCGATTTTACAAGGGAATATTATTTGCGAACTGAACTAATTAGTTTGTGCAGCTGCAAAAGACGATAAGAACTCAGTTATTAGAATCGCGCATGATTTGCAATTATATAAATTAAAATATTTAAGATTATATTTCAGGAACCAAGAGGTTCGACAAGGATAATATTAGTTAAGATTCTAATGCGTTTTCAATCACTTTCTACCCTCAGAACCTCTTCGTACGTTTAGCATAATGAGATGATAAAGTTGCGTCATATTGTGATAAATATATATTTGTTTAAATCTTGTCAGTCTAGTCACAATAAAATTCCTATTAAATATTAAAATATTACTATAATTAACATTTAAATATTTAAAATATTTAAAACATCATTTAATATATTTTAAATATTTAAATGTTAATTATAGTAATATTTTAATATTTAATAGGAGTTTTATTGTGACTAGACTGACAAGATTTAAACAAATATATGTTTAGTATAATCTTATTCTTCAACATTTTCTGATACGATGTTCCCCAAACGATTTCACCACCAAAATTCTGTATACATTCTTTTTATCTACCGTTTTAGCAACATATCCAGATGACCATATAGGCTGTTATTTACAGAAGCAGAATTTGACTTACAATTTCCCTAGAATAGCCTATAATACAATATTATTTAAAAAAATGGTGGAGTAGTGAAGTACAAATACGGCATAAATGAGCAGACTATACTCTGTTACATAAAAATAAAATATGTATTTTTTTTAAATTTATATGAAATTATGTGTAGTTGAACTACAGCGTATATAATAACGTGGAAGACGATTTAGACGGAACAGATGAAGACGGACGGCAGAGAACGGCGAGAAGTAATAAGCACATAGCGAGAACAGTAAGAAAATACTAAGAAAATGGTGGTTCGACGATTTACAGTTGTCAATACAGGCAAGAAATTTCCTGATATGTGAAGAATAGAAAATGCATTCAATCCTACTTTCAATCAGATGAAAGAAGTCTACCATCAGCTGATTAGACAGTTGTCTTCGACGTGTGCTTTGGGAAACTATGGGGAATTGCTGACGTCACAACCAGTCATCAGTAATTTGAATTAAATGTTATATTTCATTTAAATAAACTTATTCTGATTAAGCGCTCCTAATATTTCAGATGGATTTTATGTAGATATGGCTTATTTATCATTTTATTCTAATTGATTTCAGTGAGGATTGGTACAAAGACAACCCAGAAGTGAACAACAACAACAACAACAACAAAAACAAGAAACAGAGACGAAAGTAGAATCCTGGATAAAACTGTGATAACTGGCGAATTGTGAACAATATAAAAGCCAGGACTTAAATTTCATAAACTTATTATTTACTTCTAATGCAATTAAACACATCGGTCTTGAAGATATGACTCTGTGTCGTATTGGATTCCACCATTCAACCATTTCAGGGATTAATTCTGCAGAATGTAAAATATTACTTTCTTTACAGTAACAGAATTTTTCTTCCAGGAAGTAGAAATTGACAGCTTGGTTCAAATTACTTACTGCTGACAACAGATAAAGCTTCTGTTAACTGGAAAACAAAGTAATAAAACTTAGTGATACAATTTTGAGCCATGACCTGCGTTATAAGTTTTTAACAAATTTGACATAATTGGTCTAAATACATTTAATTGTGATACACCAGCTTAAAAACGCAAAAGAATAAAACAATCTTTATTAATTAGCATAGTTAAACACAAATTCTGTGAAAAAAGATTCGCAATTTTTGTTGGTATAAAATTCCAGTGTTAAAGCAAAGTACAGCGTGGTAACATATCAGAATAAACAAAATATTTTGTTCCCTTTCTATTCATTTCTAGCCTTAACACACACACTCATATACGATCCTCAAAATGTCGTCTCCCCCAGACACGTAGATTCTCCTTAACAACTGTTCTATTCTAATGGACTTAGACAGGAAATTCATTGCAAGTATTTATACATAAACAGATGAACTACGCTTTGAGATTGATTATAATTGCATTCTTAATTTTACTCAACGATTATTAATATTTTTCGTGCCTTGTGCAGTACATAATCACGATTAATCACACTAACGAGGAATGTTTTCTGTTAAGAGACTTTCGTTGAGGCCTGTAAACTGAGGAAGATATTACAAAATTAATGAAGAAAATATTTTGACAAAAATTTGAATTTATTGCGTTCATTTGTTTACACGCAATTTTTTAAATTTTGTACTCCCAGAGAATACCAAGATATTGTTCTATGTGATTTAAATAACTTTTGTATAAAATGTATTATAATAAATAGTAGGATTTTACGTAGATGTAAATACGAGAAAATATTTTAAAATTAAACTTAAAAACAAAGAATTACTTCGATTATGAAGCTTTATGTTTAGATTCTTTAGTGTTTACTGACGTCGTCGAAGTAAACTATAAAATTGTCACAAAAGTAATGTTGCGTTTCAAAGTGTTTTGAATGTTCAGGGCTCAGCTCGACTCTTATAATACTAATCAAAGAATCATCCTATTATCCCATCATCTTATTAACTTAATTCATATTCGATTACAGCTACAAATCCAACTAGAGTTACAAACGCATGTAAGATTGAAAGAAAGTAATTAAGAAAATGTGTGGTTCCGAAACAGACGGGTTTCAATGATTTCAGAATGATCAAACACGGGTTATTAGTTAGGCGAGGCATAACATTAATGGGGGTATAATATTAAAATGCGTCTTGAAGACATAGTTTGTGGACTGGATTGAAATGATTTAGGACAAGGTTCAGTGTCCGGCACTCGCAAATACATTAAGTACCTTCAGGATCTGTAAGATGCAGTATATAATGACCACGTGAACGACTATCAGCTTTGTTTGAGCTAATGCTACTACTAAGTACTCTTAAGTCTTCTGTCGCCGAAATTAAACAACAGTTTTGTTGACGTCAAGAAATATCATCAACCTAGTTTAAATTACCACAGTAATAATAATAGCAGATTTAAATATATTACCATCCCCACAGAATAGTCTTATGGCTCTGGTAAGAAGTTCACAGGTAGTACAATCAAACAAAGTTGGATACTCAGTGAATGATACGCCATATGACAAACAAAGATAACACACGACAATGCTGTATTGTCACAACACATGGGTTAAGAGCATCAGACACTTTTTGTGAAGGAGGATACCATCATACCTGTTAACAAAATGGCTGAACGACTGGAGAGACAGAGAGGCAACATTACAGCCTGATCGACACGTGGACAACGCGGATATATGAAATGTCTTTCTAGGCTTCAGTAGAGCAGTGTACAAATAACAGATTATCAACTCAACAAGGAGAATAATTCGAACTTCTATAAGTTGATAATGAATATTTTATCTGCATGTCAGGAAAAGAGCACACACTTTTAATTGTATATCAATTAATCATATTCAGTTGGCAGAGAAGTGATGTGAAATATTTTAACTGAATTCGAAATACCCAGTAAACTTCTGAAGTTGAGTAAACGACATTATATTGGGCTAAAACAAAGAGATGTCCTTAGAATACGTGATAAAGAAATCAGGGATATAACCGAATGACCCAGATCTGATCCTTGCAGTGACGGATTTATGCATAAGCGAACTAAACTACTGCTTAAGTTCTCACGATAAATGTTAATGTGTAGTTTTATACTGCAATCTTTGTGCACCAATGGAAGTATAAATCTGTTATTCAAATCAGTCTGTGTTTATTTATTAATATTCTCCTCAGTCAGAATAACGATTTCGACTTTCGAATTTTTGTTTTGGGACGCTTAAACTAGACACAGCTTAGGGCATCGAAAGGTCAAAGACCGGTCCTTGATACTTGTCTATGCTGATTACGTTAATTTGTGTGGAAAGGAAAAAAGGTTCCTTTACACGCCAGAAATAATGTAAGTCAAACTCGACCTCGAAACATCCCTGACAATTATATATAAATAAGAATCATGATGAAATTAGAAAAAGAAATATCTCTGAAACTTTCAAATAGAAATTTAAAAATATATTATTTATCTATGTGTTGATCTATATTCTGCCGATGTACTGTCATGTAGTAAGTCGTCACTTAGCGTTATCTAATTGTTTGCTACACGAAAGTCAGTTTAAGTGGAGAAGGGCTTAGATAAATCCACACCAGGCTCCTTCTCTCTAGGTGTCCGAGATTTGAATAATTCGTATCACTTACACAGCGTCTTCATGATTGGGAAGTACATAGAACACTACGATTTCGGTCACAGTTGTGACAGGAAGAGAAGTTCTACGCTAATATAAATCATCCTTCAGTATATACTTATTACAATGTATCATCACTTCAAAATTATCTTTTGAACTGCATCTCTAATCTAAAATTTCTTCTGCGGAGTGAATAACATTATAATTTGTGTAATCAAGCTGTTCGTCGTGTGTAATTTTAACTTATGAACCGTTTTCTGAGCCATATTAATTTATTTATCGATATTATTTAAACAAGATCTACCGTTATCGATTTTGTCTATCGTCAAAATAACATTGTGTCGCCGAAGACCGACCCTTAAAAAGCCAGGATTATACTTCACATGTCGACAGTCACTGAGCTAGACAAATACTTTGTCTGAAGTATTATAAATACATAAATAAAATAAATAAACCCAGATGCACGAATAACAAAACTACAACGGTTTTTCGTTAGCCCCTCTGACCTGCTACAACATAGCACGACCAACGTTATGCTTTGATCGATTACACCAGACACTGCGAGATATTTGGTCGATTCAACAGCATGCGAGATACGTGGTCGATTCTACAGAATGCGAGATACGTGGTCGATTCAACAGAATGCGAGATACGTGGTCGATTCAACAGAATGCGACATACGTGGTCGATTCAACAGAATGCGAGATACGTGGTCGATTCAACAGAATGCGAGATACGTGGTCGATTCAACAGAATGCGAGATACGAGGTCGATTCAACAGAATGCGAGATACGTGGTCGATTCAACAGAATGCGAGATACGTGGTCGATTCAACAGAATGCGAGATACGTGGTCGATTCAACAGAATGCGAGATACGTGGTCGATTCTACAGAACGCGAGATACGTGGTCGATTCAACAGCAAAGAATCTTCCTCAATGGTAGATTTTGATATTGGCGGTCTTAATTCTTCAGTTTCTGCTACAATAATTTTATTTAGTCACTAATGTTAATCAACAAAGCAAGTGAGTGGAACGCGTTCTTTCTTGAGGAAAAAACTTTTTATTTTGTTAACTATCGATTCAAACGTAATGTGAAAATAATTTAATAAATTCTTCCCAATTGTTTGTTACTACTCATGCGACAAGTTTTTCTTTTATTCTAGCGAGGACTGGTACAAAGACCATCCGAACTTCAAGGTGCTGTACCACGACGCTGATGGTGACGGGAAGAAAGACTTCGGGGATCGGAGGATTTTCGATCAAGTCAACGTTAACCAGAAGAGTGGATGAAAAGTTGAGGTAGTGATTAGACCGAACAGTTCAATGTCGCCAGCAATTTCACTGAAATAAATCAAGTGTCGATCAAAAGAATAATTTCGATGCTTATCGCTCGGCTCGGGAAACCGAGGTCGAACGAATCATTCAAGGTCATATCCCGGCCCTTCCATTTTCATTCGAAACCAGATCTCAACAGCGACACCGATGACTGTTATCTGCAAAGTTGCGTCCTAAAAGCTCAGTGAAATTCAAATACATAACAAACAAAGGAGCATCAGTGAACATTACGACGAACAACTGAAGATGAAGTGATGTTGATTTATGAAAGATATTAAGTATTGTATTTTTTATTAAATATTTCTTGGTTAATGAACCTATTGTCTGACAGATTCGTGCATTTTCAGGAAAACACTCTAAGAGTATAAATTACGCAAATATTGGTAATACCTATTTAGCCGCAATATTAATATTTTACGAAATTCTGGAGGTATAAAATGGGGGGAAAATGGTAGAACGACAGAAAACAGTTTTGAGAGTCTGATATCGAAATCGGATTTGATCAAAACGCAAAATAATCTAATCCTTCTAGTAACATAAATATTTTAATCTAAGCAGCTAATGAACACCACGAAGTAATATTTGAGATAGTTATTCAGCTGGTAAAACCATACCCCGTCTTTTATATAACCTAATGGCTCTTTACCGTACTAGGAAGAATCCTCCACTGATCCTATTGCAAAGATTTGCTTTTAATTTAATTTTTGTATGGTAGTACGTGATTGCTGTGGGGTATTGTTTACATGGCACGCCTTATACATTCCTTATTGTTAGACTACTCACTAACTACGTCCCTGAAATTGTCAAGGAAGTAAATATTTCTTCTAACGTCTGTCCTGGCGAAAACAGAAACCATACAGTGTTACCAGATTCTTTGTAAACGTAGCTGCTAATAAGAAATTCAACAAAGTTTTTCAATACTTTTCTGTTCTCTGATAGGGACTAATTAAAAGTAATTTTAAAATTTCTACACGAAACTGATGCAACACTACAAATGTACCGGAAAATATTTGAGAACACTTAATTTACCTTCAAACACGTTCATAATTCATATTTGCTTACACGTGTCCTTTATGAAATTATTTTTTAAACACATTTAATAATATTTTAATAATATTACTAGTTTGCGCTTCGATATTAAATCATATGTTCGGTCTGTTTTTGAGCATAATTTGAACAGATTTAAGACTTATTAACCAGTATAGAACCTCGACCCACGTACCTTCCAAATCGAACTACGAAAGGTTGGTCATAAGTTACTGTTTGGGACGAGAATGGTGCTAGATAAATAATATATTAGGAAAGCATAACGTAACAATTCTGAAGCGTTCGCTGTGTTATTCCCTCTAGATTTCTAATTTTTAAGTGTAAATTTTAATATCTTAATAACAGCTTGAAATACGAGAAACGCTCTCTAATACAAAACTGATCATTAAAAAAATACATTTTCTCATTCAGGAAACGTTTGTAAATTATTTTTGTTTTCTTATTTAGACATACGCATTATATAAACTGCAACACAGTTTCCGGGTTGAAATAATCAATTTTCTTACGGAAATTTTATTGTACTGAAGTTCTTCCTGGATCATTAAGACTTCTATATGAGAACATGCTTACGTTTAAAGCTGTCACTTCCGTCTGATTTTCTGATTAAAATATCCGTAACTTAAAATCTATAATTAGGCTATGTTTCTTTGTTTTACGCACTGTTTTAAGGATATCCGTTAATAATATTCAAAGAATTCACATATTTTGTTTATAGATGTGAAAGACCGGGCCCTAAAGTACGTCATAGTCACTTCATTCATGTTCATTTTTCATTATTATCGATCTTTTGAAAACTAAATTAATTTCTTTGTATCAAAAATTGGAATGTATAAACTACTTTAGTGCAATACATTCAAATTGAACAATACGTTTTATATAACACAAAAATCTCTTCTGCTGGATATCAGAAGCCGGTATTTACCTTGTACCGTAACAGATTTAAAAATACATGTGAGTGTAAAATAACATGAGAAAATAAACATGTTGACAGAAAAGGCATTGCCTGCTTCAATGTACAGTTGGCCCGAGAGAATCTTTTTTCAAGAAGAAACATTCAGATTGACAATTTATTTATTTACAATAAAAAATATGTATCAAAGAAGCTTACTGACTTCATAATCAGGGCGATAATGATGATGATCCTGATGACGGAGGCTGAGCAAGGACCTCTAAAGCTACGCGGCGCTACAACCCAGATGACAGCCATCTTCCAACTCACCGCCCTGAGCACCTCAGATCCTACCTTCTCGGGCTTGTAGCCTATGTTTATGTACCACCCTCTTCGAAACAAACAACTTTGGTCATGGTGCCATTCTTCTATCGTGCCTATTTTCCGAGTTACAGGAAAGCACTCACAGGGAATCGAACTCGGGACATTTTATCGGAGTTTTTCAAGGACTAAGTATGCCAAGCTTGGTGCAAATCAGCTTGTCTCTTCTCGAGGTGCAATGGAGCCCGATGGGCACTGTTTTTCTACTGATAACAATTTTATCTTTCCCCCACTGCCCTCTCTTACAAATTAATTCGTGTTCGCCGTGAAAGTCTTCATTGATTTCAATGAGAGACGTAGAACAAAGCAGGTCGTGTGCCCACAGATCACAGTTTACTACTCGACCGGTCACGATATTTTTCTCATCCTTAATTACGTCACAGAAAACATGTCAAGGAAGTCATGTGCCTGACGCAGCTGTGGCAAGATGTCGCTTTCTAAACGTGCTCCATCCTACAGTTCCCTTTGCATATACGAATTACATGCGTGGCGAAAATGTTTATTCCCGCGTCCACATTTTTGCACATAAAAAAAGCCATATTCTTTCTGAATTATTGATTTTACTGTAGAACACGTGGTTTTAGAAACATAAATCTTGTATTATTAAAAATACCACTGTTCCCACAAAAATAACAGAAAATGGGGAAAATTATATTTTTTACATTAAAATCATAAACCATTATTAAAGTATTACTTTTCTGGTACAAAGTTTTTTGTTTTATTCTTTCAGATACTTAATAAATTATTGAGTGTTATAAACTGTATTAATAGTGCAACAAACTGGCATTTTAAAATTGTTAAATTTTTCTCCAATTTTTGAATTCTTTTACTTTGCCTAAATATCCATTCTCTGTACGTCAGAAATTTAGTACTGCAACATTTTGAACAGAAAATCTCAATTCTTACAATCTAATCAATTATTTGTTTTAATCCGTCTGATCACAATATAATTTTTATTTAAAATAAATAATTGATATAATATTCACAATATGACGCAATTAAACTATCTTACAATCCAATGTGATTGAGGACAGCGATTTCTATCACCGTGGATAAATCGCTCGAAACACGAAGCCATCCATCTAACTTTTTTCATTTTATCGTCGAAGCAATACATCATGAAAAATAACAATTAAGCCCAGAGGCGATTATAATAGTTTGTTATTCAAAGCCTGACATTGTCCAATGTCAAATTAATATTACGTCTGTGTAATATAATGAAGGCTGAGCGGAGCGTAAAAAATTGCTAAGTCTCACAGTCAATTAAAATGTCTGTATAAATAAGAGATTCAAGCAAAGAGAAATAATTATGAAAAACAAACATGAGGACAGAGATGTTATAAATAATGCTCCTGAAGAGTTCTGGAACAAGCGGAATAGACTCATGTTCGTGACGTCACCACTTTGTAAGTGTTAAAAACAGCGTGACTGGAAGGTTAACCTGTCTTTTATTTTCATTTTTCTAGAATCTCTTTGGATTCTCCACAACGGACATATGAAGGTCACGGACAGGTACAGACATTCTACAAGAGAAATTCTAAACAAACAACGAACGACGGAGGCGTATTCCTGGCGTTTCACGGACATGTGCCCTCAGCACCAGTTTTAAGCATTTTATAGCAGTCCTATTTCGGCCAGATATGGCGTATTATTACGTTGTAGGTTTCGCATATGTTATATAATAAAACTCTTATTAGTTTATTATTACAACGCTTCGAATGAGAAATTTAAGACCAGTGGTAACTATATGTACCACCTGATTTACACAGTTAATAACTCTGCGTTTTATATGTATGGGTTTAGTATGATTCTCAGCGTAAAACTGATTATTTCCTTAAACAGCGTTAACCAGTTGACATTTGTAATGGTGAAGTGTAGTGTTTTCTTCGCGGTACGGACTGATTTATTAAATAGTATTTAGACGAGCTTCGGCTTCAAAGGGTTTACAGTATTGTGATGCGGTAAACAATTTCGACAAACCTTAAGAACTTGTAAAATGTCTTACATTGAGTGAACCATTTGTCACACAAATTTTATAGCAGTCCTATTTCGGCCAGATATGGCGTATTATTACGTTGTAGGTTTCGTATATGTTTTATAATAAAACTCTTATTAGTTTCTTATTACAACGCTTCGAATGAGAAATTTAAGACCAGTGGTAACTATATGTACCACCTGATTTACACAGTTAATAACTCTGCGTTTTATATGTATGAGTTTCGTATGATTCTCAGCGTAAACAGGGATTATTTCCTTAAACAGCGTTAACCAGTTGACATTTGTAATGGTGAAGTGTAGTGTTTTCTTCGCGGTACGGACTGATTTATTAAATAGTATTTAGACGAGCTTCGGCTTCAAAGGGTTAAATACAGTATTGTAATACAGTAGATAATTTCGACAAACCTTAAGAACTATTTGTGAACTATTTGTTACACAAATGTTTCTTAAATATTCATGTTAGAAGCACTTTGAAGAATATCGTCGGTTTAACCTTCAGTATCCAGGAAAATTCGTGAACTGTTACCCAAAGTATCTGCATTGCTTTGTAGTACGTGTGACTATAGTTTTCTGTGATGGTTTCATTACTTCCTTCTGCTGTTAATATTATTTCTATTTAAATGCTACTACTCTTAATATAATTAGTATCATATAACGAATCCCACTCTATGTGTAATATATTAAAGGAAATCTTCGCACCTAACCTGGCATAACACCCGTTAACTCTTGACTTCTGCAGATATTAGAAGAAAATATTACATACAACAATATTTTCCTAAAGTTTTGTAGTATTATGATATTAATATTTTGTTTTTAATTGAGAAATATATAACGAGAGACGTTTCAATCATTTGCCTGCTTCTACGTAGATCTGTAGCTGATATTTGAGATTTCAAACTGGAAAATGGACGTAAAGTGTAAAGGTGTGGTTAAAAGATTAGTACGTGTATTGACATATCGTAAAATGCTACAATTAATATCATTGCATTATTCTGATAAATAATTAGTAAAAAAAAATTGTAGACGAGTTGCAAATACCTTCTTTTAAAGTGATATTCACATACGTTCGAAACTAGACTGGAAAGGAGTACGATTTGTAGCAAGATAGAATTCCCTAGGATGATATTTACAAATCTAATCAAACAAATGTAATTTAAGGTTATGTTTGCAATTGTGTGATAAAAGACGCGGCAGGCAGACAGACAGACATTGACGAGGAAATTAAGTGTTATTCGCTTAAGATTTGGCATAAAGAATAACTAAGTACGCATTTTGAAGGACGTTGAACTTCTGTTCCATTAAGTTTTATTGTTGACTACGGAAAGTGTACAAAATCACAAAATTATCCTCGATCGAGAAAGGTGATGTTCACGACTGGTGGGAGGGGACAAAGTGGGAATTAAGGTTGGTAAGACGGAGAGAAAACTTGCAAAAGATTAAAAGTATATAAGAGTTAGAGGGGAAAAGAGAGAGGCTAAACCATGTGTTTCAGACAGCCGAGTCGCAAACAGTAACTCCAACAGTGCCGGCCGCAACACGTCTCTTGTAACCATGACTACGTACTGGACGCTCACAGTTACGTTCCTAGCAGTGACGGTCCTGTCAACAGGTAAGTTGATGAAGAAATAAAACTTATTTTTATACCAAATTTATTTTAAACAAACAGTACAAATGTACCAGCACAAGTTTGTTTTCGATCGATATCGTCTTAGCTATAACAACTTTCTAGAGTTTAACTCCGTTACAAACATTTGCTTAAAGGAAGATTTTAAACGCTTCTGTTAGTCAACTGTCTTTAACATTTAACTGAAGGCATTGTGACATTAGGTCGCACAGTAATCGGGCAAAGGTATCTCGTCACCAGTATACAAGACATATTCATAATATAATCAGAAATAATAAGACATTCGAAAATTTAGTGATGTTTAAGTATTTGGCAAGGACGGTACCAATTCAGACACACATTCACGGAGAAATTGAGAGTATGTTAATTCTGGGGATAGCTTGCTATTATTCAGTTCAGCATCTTTTGTATTCCCGTCTGCTATCTGAATACGTAAGGATTAAAATATAATTTAACTTGCCATTTTATGTTGTCGTGGAAACTTGGTCTCTTACAAATGGAGAACACATTAAGGATGTTTGAGAAAAGAATTATTGGGACACTATGAGACACGACGTGACAGGAGGCTGGAGAACACAGAATAAAGAGGAACTTCTAATGTGTACTGTTCTCCGAATGTTACTAGGATAAACCAAACAAGGAGGATAAAATGTCTGTAGCATGTGATTTGCATAAGAAAGATTAGAAACTTGTGTAAAACTTTCTTCAGTAAACTTAAATGGATAAGAGAGTTTGAGAGATCACGCTGTAGACGGAATAATTTAGGGGAAGAGACTGGTAGAATGTGAACTGGATTCATCTGGCTGCAGGTAAAGACCACAGGAATAAATCTTAGAATTCTAAAACAAACAGAAAATGTTCTGACTATCAAATCTAAAAGTTTTTGACGATGGTGATGAGTCATTAGAATAAGAATTTTCTTGTATATTATCCATCATCTAGTAAATAAAATATAAAACGTAAAAACGACGTTTCGGAGATAGAGCCCCATCTCCGAAACGTCGTTTTTACGTTTTATATTTTATTTACTAGATGATGGATAATATACAAGAAAATTCTTATTTGAATGTTCTGACTAGCTCTCAAAACAATTGTGGTCCATGCAGTTAATTACACAGTTGAAACTGCACAATCATTTTCGTTTCATTTTTAATTTGCATGTATAATTCTGTAAGGCAATTGAGATTGTGTGGCCGTTCACTGAGATGTGTGGACAAATAAAAATGTTGCGACCAGGCGTACGAAATATGTTAAATGACGCTGAAGGGAAACGTACGGATAAGCTTGACAAACAAGTATAGGGCGTCGTTACGTATGGCAGAATAACTAACCGTGGGTGTCCTGGAGGAGTTGAACTGCGAGTTGCAAGAGACACGACGAGATACCGGAGTGGTAGGACGAGATAAGTAAGTACCTCAACGAGAGAGAAGCAACTCAACGCGGCCTTCCAGTAGCATATCGTGAGTTGGAGACGACTGGGGGCGGTAGAAACCGTACAGCTCATAGGAACGCGAGGACCACAACGGACATGGTTAACCCACCGAAGTTCGATGGATCCTCGACAAAGCCCCACCTCGAATGATCACTAATGAACTTTCAGTAAGTGTCTCGATGCCCCAGCCAACTGTGGGAATTATCTAATGGCGGCCTGACCGTGCACTCACCGACGGAGTGACAGGACTAGATAAGAAGAAGCATCTGCTCATGGACGTCGATAAGTCGTTTAACGAGGCCTAAACCAAGTCCTGCGTAAGAAACAGCTTCACTACGAGTGAGAAATGACGAGGCCTTCTAAATGAAAGAGTCAGCCATCAGCGAGTAGTTGCTTATTAAAGCAAGACCCTATCCTGGGATAAGATCTATTGACTAATTTGACAGAATTACTCAATTAAATAAAAATTTTCTTGGATATTATCCGTCTAATAAATATAAAACGTAAAACGACGTTTCGGAGATGGGACTCTATCTCCGTCTTCAGGTTCCTACACAGTTGGGCCCACTAGATAGAGCTAATCCCTATCTCCGAAACGTCGTTTTACGTTTTATATTTATTAGACGATGGATAATATTCAAGAAAATTTTTATTCAATTTCCATAGATACTTCGACGGAGAACATTTCCACCGGCCTATCGAACACTCCGATCTAATGTCACAAACGAATTTTAAGATACTGAGAGGAGAGAGAATCCGTTGGCTTTAGCGTCTCCAGGTGTACAAATTCACATCGGAATATCGTCACGGGCGGAAACATGAAATCATACTTAATTAATGTTAATTTAAAATACCAGGCAAATGGGTTCACATATTAGGCCTACTAATTAATTTATTTAGAAGTTTATATGCAATAAATAAATAGACCTCGTCCTTAGAACGAACGATATGAATATGGAATATCGACAGCTTACTTCTATATATGTTTTTGGAGAATCGAAAAAAACAACAGAAGTGTGTATGTTTGTTGGAATTGCAAGCCTTTGTACCTCGTTATCAAATCTAAAACTTCTTGGCGATGGTGAAGAGTCATTTGAATAAAAATTTCATTGGATATTATCCATCGTCTAGTAAAATATAAAATATAAAACGTAAAACGACGTTTCGGAGATGGGACTTTATCGCAAATTAAACTAGGCGTAGCCTAGCATCTGAATGTCACGCTCCACTATCCCACATCATGCCTACTCACGCATGCGCAGTGGAAATCAGTCCCGCGATATTTCGAGATTGTCGCTTCTGGTCCTAATACCATTTGCCATGGACAGCCAAGAAGTTTGTTCAAGATAATAAGGATCTTCGGGACATGATCTTGTATATCTCGATCACTCTCAGTGTCTGTCATGCCTACAACCTGATTTTAATTAAAACTACGGACGCTTTTATGGAAAACGTGTGTATAGGCATTCTTTTTCACACAGACCCAGTGTTAAATGTGGTGTTATGTTCTGATTCGAAGCATTTCAATGTGGATCTTGGTCACTATACTAATATTAACGGCTCTTTTAAAGTAAAATAACTTTCCAGTAATAAACAGCACATTTAAATATAGGCATACTCGTAAAAATATGATTTTTAGTAATTACTTTGCATTTAAAAACATTTGCGAATTCGTCTAAACGATCAGCATATATAAACTTGCTTTTAAAAAACATTTATTGGTCTTGATTGAAGGATGATGGGGATTTATGGTCGATAACTTGAGGGAGGTAAGAGAAATGAGGTCACAGAGTAAAGCTTACGATAGCCCTTGTTCAACATCTGTGATATCTGATGCTGAGGAAGTTGAACTTCGCTCTTGTACTGTAGCAACAGCTTTCTACTCTTGGCATGTTTTAAGAAAGAACAAACCACGACGAGGCGAAGGCGTCTAGAGGAAAAAGTTTCTAGAAATGAAAACAGCTTACGCCTGTGTACCAAAAGGTGTAGTGTTCGAGTGTTCAACAAATATTACAGTTCGTTGAACTTGTTCCCAGTCCCAAGGGCGGAGGGAAATGGAAATGTTTGTTGCCAATTTTGGAACACCAAACTTACCATCAGCCTACAAGCTTATAGGTACATTTTACTCCCTTTAAGTCGTTTGTCTGCAATAATGAAGTGAGCCTAATTCTCACCAACAAGCAATGGTGAAAGTGGAGACACCTAGAACTCAACGTTATTCTGTTCATGTCTGCTTCCTGTAAGGCCTGTACATTACCGTTTTACGAAGAACTTAGCGTTAATGTTAACCGTGTTAGTCATGTCATCCGGGTAACTCTTTTAAAAATGGAGAAAACAATGATCTGTTTTACTTTCACTGTTTATTGGTACTGAATACACTGGAACACAGCAGAACCGGTCAGATAAAACGCATCGTTAGCCAGTTCCAGCTAGCCAGGCATTGTTAGCCACCTAGTCGAGGCTTACACTAGCGAAATACAATGTTAGGAAATTTAATAAAACAGTCTCTGTGTGAATGGATACAGTAGTTTGAAAGAACATTTAACGACACGCAAACACAATTCTCAGATGCTATCCTTGTATCTGCTGTCAACGACAGAACTGCATCTTCAATGAATTAATACAAAGGACAACTGGAAAAAATAATTTCAGAACGCATTTATTACTCCGTATGCTCAATCCCGCCACGGTGGTCTAGCGGTTAGAACGATGGCCTTGTAATCCTGGGGTCTCGGGTTCGATTCCCGGCGGTGCCCGAATTTATAACTTGTGTTGGGCAAGGCCGTGGTATAGGCAACACGGAGTTTTCCTCCGGGGGCTTCCCCGATTTTTCCGTGGCATCCCAACAATTACTCCATTCACACACAGAAGAAGGCAATGGCAAACCACTTCTTGATCATCTGCCAAGAACGTATATGAACAGGTCCCAATCCGAGAAAAGGATGGAATGATTATGTTCATATGGACCTGTCGTCAGACAGAACACTAAATAAATATGCTCAATCCTAAATATATTTTTGAAGCTTTTCGCTTTGATTCTTGGGGGAGGAGTACTCAGCAGTTTTAAAAAGGTGATCTTCATATTTTCATCTCTCATTGCTCATACATTGACATTGCGTTTTAAATTTCTAATAAGAAAGTGTTAGTGTACACAGCTCACCCCATGGAACAGAGCAGTCTTTCAGAAGCCGGTGAACTCCCAGGTGGTCCACACGTTTCACGCTCGGTTAAGAAATTCTCATTCGTTTTCCAGAAAACAAGGTTCAATACATGTCCAGGGGAAGTCACCGCTGGAATCTGTAATAAATAAGTAAAATCTGAAGTTCTGATGGTGTTGAGCATAAAGATGGCTGCCGTGTAGAACAGAATTCGAAAAGCAATGATTTGTGTTTTGGGTTTCAGGACGAGGGGTTTCCGGTCAGTTCAAGTGCCCCGAGAAGACTGGTTACTTCCCAGATCCTATTCAGTGCGACCTTTACTACAAATGCAAGCAGGGAGAGCCCGAGGAAAATCTGTGCCCTGACGGACTGGTCTTCGACGATTCGAACCCCGGCCAAGCACGCTGTGACATTCCTACGAACGTAGATTGTGGCGACAGGAACGAACTGCGTGAGTTACGATTTTAACGATTCCGTACCAAGTACACGTTACATGGCTTAGATATTTTGTGCTTTATTTAATCATACTGTCGGTAGCTGAGATCATACAGCGTCGAGTGATAGAATCGGGGATGAATAATGAATTTGACGTGATATGGAAGACAGCGGTCTTGCCTGAATGAATGAGGAAAACCATGATAATACTTGGATCTCCGATTACGAAGCGGGAGTCCAAATCACTCGGCACACGGTAATGAATGAATTCAACAATTTTTTGTAAATATTTAGGTATTTAAAAAGAGGACTGTTAATAAAAGTCGGATAGATGTTTGATAGGCAATTTGACGACAGTGAATCAATCTTAAGCGAATATTTAACGTCGAATGATATGCTGAGAAAGAGTGTAAAAATTATGTCAAAACAGACAGCCTAAGGTCTGAAAATCGAGTCCGACGCCTCTAATACACAAAGCAGAAGTGCTAACCACTCGGTTAATTGAAGGGGACTCAGGAAGAAGAAATCGGATGTGTTTTAAGAAAACTAAAAGCAAGATATTAAGAAATCTCAGCTGCTAACAGTGTCTCGGCCGAGATTCGAAGTAGGTAGTTGACAAATAACTCAGATGCGTTACAGTTCATTCGATCTCGTCGGGACCAGTAACCTATTTTCCCGTTTCAGAGGACCCACAACCCAGTAAGAGCTGTCCCCGGGCGAACGGCTACTTCCGGCACTCTGACGCCCAGATATGCGACAAGTTCTTCAACTGTGTTGACGGCGTGGCCAACGTAATGCCCTGTCCACCCGGACTCATCTACGACGACACCCGAAGCACCTGCGCATGGCAAGCCGAGAGCCACAGGACGGACTGTGTCCACAGCAAGAGAGGTATCGACTGCCCTGTGTCCGAAGGCCGGACCTTCGTCCGTGGCTCTCAGAACAACAGAATCTGTTATCTGGGAAAACAGTTATCATGGGAACATTAAAGCAATTCTCTCTTGTGAGATACCAGGTCTTCGTGGTGGCACCGTGTGGTCAGGCAGAGGTTTACCGACGTTTAATAATTACTTGCTACCTCCATCATTAGGACGATGAAGACAGCAAATATCCCTGAAATATCGGTAGATTTCTACCACACACGCGGTGCAAAAGCCCAGAAGATATTAATTTTATATCAAATATAAAAGTTCATGACGATGATGAGTTATTTAAAGAAAAAGTTCTTTGGATATTTTCCATCGTCTAGTAAAATAATAAAATAGAAAAAGACGTTTCGGAGATGGGGCTCTATCTCCGTCTTCAGGTACCTCCGAAACGTCTTTTTCTAATTTATTATTTTACTAGACGATGGAAAATATCCAAAGAACTTTTTATTTAAACATTAATTTTAATTCAGTCTTTATTACATCTAGTCTGTACGTAATGCGACACTCTGAAGTATTTGTAGAGAAAGTACCAGGTCGCTAAGCCGTTCGCCAAGTTGTTAGCGTAATAAAATCCAGGGCGAGATAACTGGGACACACAGCACGCGTGTCAGACGAAAAATAAATAACAATTATTAGCCAGAAAGCCTAAAGGAAAATTTGCCTGTCGGACGGAAGGTCATTATGACAGTATTACGAAGCAAACAAAGTATGAGAATTTGTTTAAATATTTGTTTATTTGTTTAAATCTTGTCAGTCTAATCACAATAAAATTCCTATTAAATATTAAAATATTACTATAATTAACATTTAAATATTTAAAATATATTAAATTACACTAAAAAGTGATGATCTAATGTAAATCGAACATTTCGATAGAGAACATCATTTAATATATTTTAAATATTTAAATGTTAATTATAGTAATATTTTAATATTTAATAGGAATTTTATTGAGATTAGACTGACAAGATTTAAACAAATATATATTTATCACAATATGACGCAACTTTATCATCTCAAGAGTATGAGAATGTGGATTGGATTGACGTGAATCAGAATAATGTACAGTGAAAGAGTTTCGTTAGTACAGTAATGAACGTTTGTTTCCAAATAGGAGAGCAGCTGAGCGACTATCATCTTATTACAAAAGATTCTGCTCCGTGGGATTTGCTGGGAATAAGTGGAGTCTAGTTCCACCGTCGGCCACGTGTGTAGACGTAGTCTGGGGTCATTCAGAGCGGTCCATTGCAAATGACTGTGGTTTCCGAAGATAATACGGCTAGTTCAGGCACAAGACCGCTTTGAACATTTGATGTACAGAGCAGACGAAATCATCGTCGGGCGAATTTCGTAGATACAGACTGAGGATGAACAGCGAAACCAATACGAAGGCCATGTACAAAATACGTGATGAGATGGCTGTGCATGGAATATGAATGTGTACGGGTGTGTCCTGCACAGACTTTGGCTAGGCACACCAAAGACCTGACTTTCCGATCATGTGTCAACTCCTGGGGCGAGGCTGAAACACCGCTGAGACTGGAATGCAGGCTACTTACTTTCGGCTAGCAGATCCAGTTTCACGATCTTATCCACGAATTGAAAACTTAGTGACAATATAGTTTATGTATACTATATTAATTACTTCTGTGTTAATGAGAAATTTTGTACATGAAAATTACACGTTACATACTTAAATCATGTGTTAAGTTTGTGTTTATAATTGATAGCATGTTACAAATTCCGTGTTGTTTCTTGCAAACTGTTGCTGTCTCCTCAGAGTTGCTGGATGACGGATTCTCCTGCCCAGAAGGTGAAGTGATTGGTCCCAATGGACGCGCCCTGCCACACCCAACGTTCCCACACCCTGAAGACTGCCAGAAGTTCTACATCTGCAGGAATGGGGTGATGCCCCAACGGGGCTACTGTCCTTCAGGAACCGTGTACAATGAGGAATCCTTCAAGTGTGACGAGCCAGAGAACGTACCCGGATGGTAAGTAACCTCTTGCAGTCAGGAAGATTCAGTATTGGTGGTAAAATCTATAGTTCTGGCTCCACTAATTGTGAGGCAACGCGTCTCACAAAGGAAATATCACGTCATAACCCTCACCAAAGGTGTGGGTCATTGACCCACGAACTGAGATGACGCAGTGTAGATACCAGAGCGATTTGCCGTTCCTGGTGGTTGGTGTTGAGTAAGGCGTCGTTAAATTGGGGAAAACATATTTAATTTTATCATGTTATTATTATTATTATTATTATTATTAAGTGTTCTGTCTTACGACAGGTCCATTGCTCTGCCCAAAAAGAGCTCTCCAGTTGTCCCTATTCTCGGCTTCTCGCTTTAATTCCTGGAACGTCATCTTCTTTCCTTGTTTAAGGTCGTCGGTTAGCTGTATCAGTCTTCTTCCTAGTCCTCTCTTTCCTTCAACCTGGCCTTCGATGATATCACTCATTAATCCATTCCTTCTCATAATATGTCCCAGCCAGTTAGCTTTCCTTCGTGTAATCTTTGCTCGTTGACTCTCCTCAATACTTCTTCGTTGGTCACTCGATCCGTCCACCTGATCTTCTCTATTCTTCTCCAACACCACATTTCGAAACTCTCCAGGTATTTCTGTTCCTTCTTCCTGAGTGTCCAAGTCTCTGCTCCATACAGCTCTTCATCTCCAAGCCCAACTTGCTAGTGAGATGTTAAATAGAAATAATTATGAGTGTAATTTAAATATACGCTTCATCCAGATTATTTATCACGGTACCATAGCTAATTAATAAAGCGTAATTTGTACTTCTGTGACGTCTCAGACGCTTATGGGTCGCGCTCCACATATTGACTGACAACCCACCAGGTGACAGATTGACGCCGAGCGGTCGAATCTCAGACGGCTACTTCCTGAGACACACATATAATCTCAGAAATTAATGAATCGGAGATTATGATGCCAGAAACTGAGAATAAGTTATCCGTCAGAAAGACAGATTTGCATTATATCAATAATTACATAATTTTGAATGTAAAGATCAGAATAAAATTGAGGGTAGCTAATGGGACAATTTACTTTCACAGTTTTACTTTATAAACTCGGTACTTCACACCCATTTGGATGCATAGCAACAGTTTCTGTCCTGGGCAGTCTGAGTCGCGTTTTAAACTTTATCTATTAATACATTACGTCACCTTTCTGGGACTTGTGACGCAAACGTACTTGTCATTTATACTGTTGCATGTCGTAATTTTAAACACAGCAGTTTACATGGAAAGTTGCTCTGGGCTATCCACTCTTCAACGAATGGTTTTAATACGGAAGGGAGAGTTAATTGCATCCAAATTAGTTTATTACTCTAAGCCTATACGACAGTCACCTTGCAAATTTGAATAATGAAATTCCTGGAAAAGGTCAGGCGGTCAGGGTTGTATTCCTTCGAACGAAAAAAAAGAACTGTTCCTATTTGACTATTGCGACGCGGAATTTTATACGACTAAAAAGAATAAATCGACTCTGAATCGAATCGAATCTCGAATAATCTAATCGAAAATATCGAATTTTTGTATACGAACACGTACATTCCTCTCTGTTTGAAATCCACGTATATTTTTAACATTTTCAAAACTAAAGTTGTTGTAGAAAATAATACAAAATGCTGTTATTACCACTGCAACGTTTGTGCTACGTACATTAGTTCAGTACACTACATTAATGTTACTCTCTTGTATATTATATATAAAAAATACATAAATAAATTTATTACATTTAAAAAATACAAAATTGATTTCTGGGTAAACGTTTACTTTCTAATTTTTTTGACAATTTTAGACTTTCCTCATATTTGAATAGGAATTTAGGTTTTGTTACAGAACTCAAAAATACAAGAATATTAACTTTGTTGCCGATCCCCGTGTGTGCGATCACGGGAGACATGTTCAGCGGTCATTTTAAATACCTACACTACATTTACTAACTAACGAATTGGCAGTGCTGACGTAATGGTATAGGTTATTAAAATGTCCTTATTTCATTCATTCATTCATTGTTTTTGAACAGCTTTTTGGGATACTCCGTACATCACAGTTATCTAAAGATTTTGCCATTCGAAATCTTCCCTGGACTAGTAAATTTCTCCAAGAAGATATATAAAGAAGTTTAAAGTCGCTGACCTGCCTAAGAAAGATCCTACCTTTTACGGAGATTGTAAATTTATTTATCATGCCCACTATACGTATTCTCGAGAATCGAAATCCATTCCAATCCTTTCACCTTGTTTGCATACCATCAAATATCCTCACTCTTCTAATATGTCTTATAGATTTAATCTTTTTATTTTACAGTGAAAAGTGGTACGAAAATGAAGGAAAGAAGAACAGAAAGTAGGAAAGTTGACCGACTGATGTACACGAAGTGCAACGCTGAGAACGCATCCCGAGGTGGAAATGAGCATCGCATCTGCACGTGGGAGTGAATTGAACTCTCTGATTAAACAAAACAAAAAAACAGCGACAAATCGCCAACTACGCGCGACAGTCTGTGACCAGCGGTATATATTTATAGTAGGTCACCAGACAGTGTGCCAAGGTAAAAAAAACGATCTACAGAATTATATTCCTGTGTCCACGTCCTGAGATCCGCAGAGGAGCGTCAGGACGAGTTATTTTAGCAACCAGGAAAATTTACGTTCCTTTACAAAGAGCTATAAACTCGCAAATATAATTTAATGTATACGTATCTGTTTCTCGCCCAGGGTTTTATTAAAATAATCTGTACTGAAATAATGAAATAACTTATTTCTTATATGACACATATATTTAATATCTCTGACTATATGTACAATCCGATATTATACATTAATCTTCAATAAACTTAATAATAATTAATATAAACGGTAAAAGTACATTAAATACTTGTTCTTGTGAGTTAGGGACATTAACCACTTAAGTGACACAAAAAGTTACTGTATTTGAAGAAAGAGTGGACTAATTATTCTCAACTAACATTAAATTCAGGGCGAAACGTCATTTGAAGCCAAGGTTAAGCAGCGGTGATTGAGATAAATTGTGTGACCACCGAAACCTCGCTCGATATTTGCGATGTTCAATTTTCTCCGTGCATCGTAGACTCATCTTGTTGAAACCAGCAGCATTGTTCTCCAACTTACAAAGAGGAATAAGACATTCATAAATAATTCCTGGAACTTTCAGCTTTTTTCGATTCACTCAAGAAAATTATATGAATTATCCTCCGTCGAGAATCAACACACCATACTTCGACTTTTAATTAGTTCTTCGGTCTTAAATGAAATATATGTAGATTTTCAGCACTGAACATTCTGCTGTTTCGGATATTAAATGTCCACATTAGTGGAACCAAGCTTCATCTACAGAAACATTATTCAAATGCTTACATCCCCTTGAATGAATTGTGTTAAACATTTACAGTACTGAACGGTTCACCAGAAGATATATTGTCGATTTATTTGGCACAAGATAACCGGTAAATGTATCGTTAAACTTATTCGAGCAGGATAAGTAAGGAGACGCCAAGTAGTTACACTTGTGAAAAAGACATCCTTGCACTTCGACTGTTTGAAGACAAGTGACGGACCGGGACGAACAGGTTACAACAGTACGTAGTAGGCTCTTGTATATTTACTAATGCAAAGGAACTGTATTCAATTGCAACTACTACTAAATATTGTTATAAGTTGCTTGACTTTTAGAACAACCTGTATATACGATTTAAATGCTAAACCAAGAGTGTTTTAACATTCTATATCATTGGAGTTGGTGTTTTTAATGCTACTGAGGTTAAAAACTTGGTTTAGAAAAACTTTCCTGTTGAGGAATAAAAACATTTGCGAACGTATATCGTAGTTTACATTAATATCTAGTTTTTAGCAACATAAAACGTTGAGATAAAAAATATTCTCATGTAAACTGTCGAACTAAACCAAATTATCAACTTTCCTGTGTGTTTGGCAAAGGAAATCCAGGGGAGAGTCACTTTCCCGCAGAAAGAAATCGGTCGGCGACACGGCACGGCAAGACACGACTCACGAAGTTTCTAAACAGTCTTCAGAACTAACTAACAGAACGTGTAAAAGGTGTCTTCAGTCGACCCGATGCCGAATGGCAGAATCATCTCTTCCTTCAGAAGTCAATAGCGTTTTGTCGTCAGAGAATGTAAACATTTCTAGACTGCAAATATGTCCAAGCACTGCAGACAGTAATTAAACGACAGCGCGGGTCATTCTCGTACTCCGGATTACGAAACTTCTTAATACCCGCGGAATTTCCTCTTAGTTACATCCACATTCAGCGTTCACTTTCCCATCGTAAATCCTGCTGCAGACTAAACTTCTGTGCAGATAGGATACAGGTCAGTTTGCTGTTCTCGTTGTCAAGGATGTGTAAATTTGGCTTGATAATGAATGACCCTAATGGAAGGATCAACTTATAAGTTCTGAAGTATTTCTCTCTCCAACTCGGGAGTCCTCCACAGACTGACGACGGGAAGATCGTATGAGTGCAAAGGGTAAGAGAGCCAAAAGGCTAATGACATTGACAAGACAATTAACTTGCGACGTACAAGAATGTTTACAGGAGTGATGATTGGGTTGGTGTTGCCTAACATTCATCCAGCGAGTACCAACAACAAACAGACTACAGTCAGGCTGATCATTCATCAACAAGTAATCCCACCGAATGTCTCGGTTAGCCTCGTATTCGGAAGTATTCGGGTTCGTATCTCTTCCCGGAGACTGGATATCGTAAAAGTTCTTTGTGATTTTCCTCAGTCCCTCTAGATATGTGTAGGATTATCACATAACATAAGCTACGATGCTACGTCCCCATATTTTCCCCAATTAATTACTTATAAATAATAAAATCGCTGGAAGGTACAAAGATTATGCAGTTGCAAAACTGAAAATTTTTTGTATGTGGTTTGATTCTCTTATCGGGTTAAAACATTGTAGCTACAGAAATGCATGAATATTCCTATTCCGTACATAGATAGGTGGGTAAAATTTCTATGATAATTCGCGCAAAACCAACAATATAAAATTGAAATATACAACAGATATGCTGTTTATCGGAGATCATTTGATGATATTTTAATTACGTAAGTTATCTAAAATTGATTTTTTCACAAATTCAAGTCAAACTCCACCACTTCAATGCCCTGCACTTTTATTATATTTAGTGTTCTGTCTGAGGACAGGTCCATATGAACAGGATCCTTCCATCCTTTTCTCGGACTGGGACCTGTTCATATACGTTCTTGGCAGATGATCCAGAAGTGGTTTGCCATTGCCTTCTTCTGTGTGTGAATGGAGTAATTGTTGGGATGCCACGGAGGAAAACTCCGTGTTGCCTAGACCACGGCCTTGCCCAACACAAGTTATAAATTCGGGCACCGCCGGGAATCGAACCCGAGACCCCAGGATTACAAGGCCAGCGTTCTAACCGCTAGACCACCGCAGCGTCGCCCTGCACTACCTGTTGATAATCGTGATGGTATCAGTTGACATGTTTGTATAAATATGCATGCGTGAATCTGTGTTCAATTCTATCCCGAGAAAGGATAAACCGATTTTCACCAAATTTGGATGCATAATCCTTGATACCAGAGAGAATATACGACGGTAAAACTTCGGAAATGTGTCTATAGTTCGAGACCCTGTGAAGGCGGTAAATGCAGGTGGGAAACTAAAAATGATTGAAGACGTCAAGACTAAAGCTGTATGTACCGAAGAGGTGACCACAGAAACAAAGATGAAAACCCTGGAAAACTGTCCTGGTTTCTAATTCCGGTGAAGATTGTTTCAGTATCTCGAAAACAAAGTATAATTAAGGAGCGTAAAAATAAAACTATTTGTTTCGGCGAGGAAATTACAAGAACCAAGATCACAAACTTGACAGCTGTCCTGGGTTCTAGTCTACGTGAATATGTTGGGTTTGGGGAAAATAGTATTTTTGTGGTATTAGTTACGTGTAGAATTATCAGACCTTCGGTAAGATTTTAGGCTATAAGGATTGATAATTATCAAAAATATTTGATTAATAATAATTAATCAAAGATTTTGTCACACTTCCCCTGGCATTCTGCTAGTATACTAAATCAATTGAATAAAAATTTACTTGGATATTATCCATCGTCTAGTAAATATAAAATTTAAAACGACCTTTCGGAGATGGGACTCTATCTCCGAAACGTCGTTTTACGTTTTATATTTGCTAGACGATGGACAATATCCAAGTAAATTTTTATTCAATTGACTCTTCACCATCGTCAACAAGTTTTAGATTTGATATAGTATACTAAATAATGTATTTTACAAAATATGCTAATCATAAACAACAATAACATCTTCTCAAACCCCCTGCTGTACGATTTAAGAATGATTCTCGTAAGATGTCTGGTTCCTCGTTCAGAATGAGGTTATAACATAAAAGGATGAGGTCACAAAATGTCTGTGCCTTCCAACTGGCGGTCGAGTTCCTAACAAACTCTTCAATATTCAGTGGACTATTGAATAGATTTTAACATGGTGAAAAAGAGAAGTAATCAAAATATGTAATTTGCGAGTAGAATGGCAATATTGCCAAGATGGGGCACACGAGGATAGCATACGAGGTGCGATCGGAAAGTTTCTAGACTGCGCCTATAAAAACCCGTACACTTATCTCAGGTATTAAATTCATCCATCACCCTCGAAGTAGTTCCCCTGGGAGTGAACACAACGATCCCAGCGCCGCTGCCAAGCCTGGAAGCATCCCTGAAAATCTTTCTTTGTCAGCCTGTCAAGCACCATCTGCGATTCTGCCTGAATCTCTTCTATCGTCTCAAATCTCCTTCCCTTTAGCTGAATTTTCATCTTTGGGAAGAGGAAGAAGTCACACGGAGCTTAGAAAGGAAGTTGGGGTCGGTTCTTGCAAGATCTTTGAGCTCCTGACAAACGAGAAGTCGATTCTGCTTCTGGTCCTCAGACAGGAGCCTTGGCACAAACTTGGCTGCGATGCGTCGCATGTGGAGTTCTTCCTTTAGAATCAGCTGACAGGTCCCATAGCCTATCCCAACAATGTCGCACAAGTCGTTGATGGTACGACGTCGATCTTCGTAACATTTTCGGGCGTTGTGCTCGAAGATGGTCGTCCAGAACGCTCGTCATCATCGACAGAGGTTCGGCCATTTTTAAAACGTGAAAGCCACACAAAAGTTTGTGCACGACCCATTGCGGACTCCCCAAATGCTTGCTTTAGCATTTCATAGGTTTCCGTAGCCGTTTTGGCGAGTCTTTGGCAAGAGATTCAGGCAGAATCGCAGATGGTGCTTGACAGGCTGACAAAGAAAGATTTCCAGGGATGCTTCCAGGCTTGGCAGCAGCGCTGGGATCGTTGTGTTCACTCCCAGTGGAACTACTTCGAGGGTGATGGATGAATTTAATACCTGAGATAAGTGTACGGGTTTTTATACGCGCAGTCTGGAAACCTTCCGATCGCACCTCGTACATAATTTTCTTGGAAGACCAAAGCGCAGATCGGAAGATAATATTAAGATCGATCTCAGGAAGAGTCATTGTGAGGATAGTAGTTGGAACTAGCTCTGAATAGTTACCAATAGTGGGATTTGATGTTAACGGTGTTGAAACGTAATTTTATCGTAATAGAACTGCTATCTAGCTATTTCTTGACATGTGACCTCCTTCACACCAACCGACAGACACCGACAATTACAAAACAATTGACTTCTATTCCTGTCACATGGACACGCGCTGCTTTGAATGGACCAATACTGATTCCTTTTTCTGATTGTGGCCTTAATCTAATGTCCTCCAAAAATCACACTGAATCAAGTAGTGAACATGCATTTGAGTAGCATAAACCCGGATCCTTTCACGGACAACCACACGATCACTAATTGTTTAATGAAACTGATTTCGCACTGCTATTAGATTAGTTAAATGATTCTTTAATGATATTACATCAACTGCAAACTTTTTATCTTCTAATGAGATAAATAGATGATTATGCATGGCGAAATAAATATGGGACGCAGCGATCGTGGCCCGATCCAAAGAATTCGTATCAAAGAATTGAAAAAGATGTGCCCTCAACAGAATTGTAAAATTAGTGAAAAGATGGCATCTCACTTTTTCGTTTATTAGCTGATGAAAAGTTCCGTTATTCATTCTTCATTTATTCATTTATTATTGTACACAGTACGGTATTTAAAATGAACGCATAATGGCGAAGTTCCGTAGATCCGTCTCGTATGTCTTATGTCAGAATCTGAAGACGAAAACTGAATTTTTGTATTGGAAATCTGCATGACAATTTGTGAAGAATACTTAATGTTTATTCGTATCGGTCTTAAAAGCCTATTACTCCTATACTGCAACAAGATTGCGTATAATTCTATCAACTTCGCAAGAATAGCTAGTGTTATAAGAATTTTGAACATGCATCTCATTACGATCCACGACTTGCACTTTTAACTTGTTTATGTGTGAGTTATATCAACAATAAGGAAGAAAGAATACACAATACATAGTTTTTGTCTAAAATCTGAAGGGAAGTCTTTAATTTAGAAACCTAGTCGTAAATGGGAAGATAATATTAAAACGGATCTTAAAAACAGGATGTATGGCACAGAGTAGATTAAAATTGAATATAATACAGTGTCGGGTTGTAAATACAGTAATGAACATTGGGTTTCATATAAGACGGGGAACTTTTTCCAGTTGAGATGGTATGAATGTTAAAAAGACCACTGCTCCATCGAGTTAATTATTACATTTAACTAATAATAAGGGAAATTCATATGTAACTTTATTCAATACGATGTCTGTAGATCCATTAGCGTCTGAGAGATAAACATAAGATGAAAGATTCATATTTGTAATAAGAAAACATGAATGAAATAAGCAAAACATAGATAAAACGTATTTATAAAATATGTGTATTCAATATTATTATCGGTATTACGGTATACCTATGCACGTTCTTAACTGATTAATTTAGTTTCGTTAATTTTAATAAAATGTCGTAGTTATATTAAGGCGGTAACAGCTATACATAATTCCAGGAATTACACCGCTGAATAAAACGAGGTTCAATACGTGAAGCGATAAGTACAGTTTAGAGAAAATTAAACTTATGATTCAGTTTAAATTAAAACTAAATTATATTGACAAAAGCATAATTATTTTGCACGCGTATAAACGCACAAAACATCACCAAGTAAGTAATGAGATGGAAACTTGAATAATTGATGTGCGCTGCATATGTTATGTCATACCAAATTCTCCAAAATTATGTTTTAGCATCATAAGCAGTTCTGTTGGCAATACTGTTGTTCTACATTTACAATGTCTGGTACTGGAGTGAAAGTTTGGCTCGCTGGATACTCTCAGTCGGAACACTTATGATAACAGTGAAAGAAATTAACGCCTTGGCGTAGCGGTTACTAAGAAATGCTTAAAAACGTCATCAAAAGAATGCAGATTATTAGTTTTCATACTGAAAGTCTTAAGTAACTATAAGTTCAATCCTATTAAAATCATATCCGGCGCCAAAGTGGTACAGGACACTGGCCACACAAAATATATGTTTGTAAGAATGTTATATGAAATGAGCAATTTCATTAGCCTGCTTTAATAAAAATTATGGATATTTTCTTACATATTTTAACGGCCATGTATATATATATATATATTCATAAGATTATTACACCAACGAATCAGTTTAATTATTTCAGTGCATTTGATATAATCTCATTTTTGTCCAATGGGAATGTACTTAACTTCGGTGATTGGTAAGAAAGAATACGTCAATATTAATTAAGTTACATTTGACTGAAAAGTTTTTAACGTGCACCAAAGATGTTCATAAGACTTTTGTGACAACAGTACAACATACGGGAAACTCTTGTGGTTGTCTTGTTAGTTTAAAGGGAACATATATTCGCAAGATTATCCTATGGAAAGTATTGCATTACGGGTAATTTGAAGGAAAACAAGAGAAAAGAATGGGCACTTTCTTTAATAGCTTACCACACTAAGATATAAATGTAATTAAATATCGCACAACTGACGAGTTTTGACGAATGTACTTTACAACCAACGGTAGAAAATCTGCTATATTAATGTATGGGAATATTGTCAATGGAATATTGTCACTACACTAATGATGAGCTTACTATCAGGCCATTTTACGTCTAACTTCCAGTTTCATAGTTATGTAACAGAGATGGGAAGATATATACGTGCCGAATCAGGAAAGACTTGTACGACTTCTTTCAAGACACTAACCGGAGAGACATCTATTTAAGGGAAGCCTCCGACAAGATACCGGCAATACGGCTAAGATTATATCTAAATCTTATGCCTCCTGATTACAAACGCGGAATGTTACGACTACATTACCCGCATCAGAGTAGCATTAATAAAAATAAATGCATGATTGTCAGGACTCAACATGTGGTAACTTTATTCCATCGGAAAAATGTAACTTGCTACTTGCCAATTTTCGTGTTCGTAAGTACCAGGAAATTATGTGATTAAATAAATGTTCCTGATTACTGGAACTGACTATATGTATCAACAAGGTCGTCTAGTCTAACGGTACACAAGACTGGGCGTAGAGATTTCAATGCTGGGTTTAACTGGTTTTAAACTTAGCTGCTAGGACACTTTGTATGCATGAAACACTAGTGATGAAAGAACATTGTGCGATTATGCCTTTCTATGCTGTCCGGAGTAAAGGACCTACTGGCTCATTGAAACTAAAACGTTTTATGGAATAACGGCGTATAGTATAGACATATTAGCCAAGTCAAATATGACTGACTTATGGGTTGTCGCGCCATGCAGTCTGGTAGAATATTACCGATGTTTCAGAGATCCTTGCTACCTCTATCACCGCCCTGAAGATGGAGGCAGAATACATATTTGAAATGTCTGTAAACTTCTACGAGATTACACGGCGCAAAAGCCCAGAAGACAGTCATCTTTTCCACGCCGACATGAGAGATTTAAATTTTACATGCAGAAGTGTAATCCCAAAAATTCACACTCAAAATACTGACACTACAACGTATATCAGAAATAATATGAACGTACTTTTATCTTAAAATCAGTCTATGTATTAAGATAAATACGTATGTGTATGACGTGAAACTTTCACGGCCCATAAAATCAATAAAATCTTCTCGGGCCTTCAACACCATCACTTGGTTAAATTCTGCCGACGTTTCGAGAGCATAGATGGCTTGACAGAAATAATTATTGACCATATTAATTGGTTTAGTAAAATCTGGTTTCCGAATTAGCCTTTAAAACGAATCTAAGTTTAATTGACATTATATATTGTCACTATTAAAAAATATTAATTTGTAGCTAACAATATAAAATTAAGGATACAAGTTATGGAGTTACAAAGGAAGTAAATTTTGTTTTTGTAAATTCTAATTTTGCCTGTTGTAGTTGGTTTAGTCTCCACAAATTACTTTACTTTAAACACAGACAGCATGAATTTTACTGCAAAATTTAACGTGCGCCTTGTTTCACTTTTGCGAGATATCACGGCTGCTATGCATTAATAATTGAAAGTGTTGCTCGTTAAACATTGCGAGTCCGTTAGAACAAACCGCGCAGACCGGGCTGAATGGAATGCAGAAGTGAACTCTTGTGTTGCTTTCAGAACAATGAAGACGACTTTCGCCGTGAATGTAGTTCTTACCGCCTTGATCCATGAAGGTGGTCGGAACTAGGAAGCCATTCTACGCAAATGTTACATGTAAATAAACCTGATAGCGGCGAAGAATTCCGATGAATTTATCCCGGGCAAAACAATTTTGGAAATGTTTCAAATTCAACAAGAAATACACGTGTAAGCAATTAAAATATTGTTTTTAATTTAGTATGCCTGGGTGTGATAAATATAAAAAAAATATCTAGCAATTATTGTCAACAAACTAAGAAGTGATGTAGGTTACGGAATGGACGATGACATATCAATTACTTTATTTCTCTCGAGCGTACATTTAGGAACAAAAGCAGTATCATGGTACCAACTGTTGGGGTGTAATTATTTTATCCTGCTTTCTATTTTTCACGACAGGAATTCGACTTCCTAGACAGCATTTCCTGACAAATTTTAGCTGATTTCCACAGTTCTCCTCAAAGTATGGGACAGCACTTAACAATGTCCTATGTTACTATAACAATCATTTTTTATTAACTTATAGTGCGTTATCCCATACAAATCCTTCTCAATAATTCCCTATAAAATGCGAAAATTCCGCCCGAAGAAGATTATTGAGAAATTAGTAATTGACTCTTGAATTCGATTTACTCCAAAACAAGAAAATTTGTTTTTCATAAAAGTAAAGAAACCTCCTACGAAATATAAATAGCCACGAGTGACAGACAAAATGTTCTTGCGACCAGTTAGTATAATTCAATTCAATTCAATTAATTTATTTACGTGTTTGCCAACAGCAAGAAGCCAATAACAGGCAAACACTGATAATATATACAATAATAGTGAAATAATAATGAAAAATAGTACACAAACAGATTAACTAAACTTATACATGTACAGTATTAAATGCAACTGCCAAGTACAGGCAAACCCAAAATAGAAACAATATTAACACAGAGCAAAAAATGAAGAAATATAAATAAAAACAAATAATCCACCTAACGAACACTAATATAATTGTAAAACTTTAAAGAATATAAAAACAGATAACGAAGCTAGTTCATCTACAAGACAACCTATCTAGAATAAACTTTTAAGACAGATACACATTCGTTTTATTTCACTTTTTTTGGTGTGAATAACGCACGTAACTGTGAAAGGTAGCCACAGTTGCAGGTAAGGCCGCTTGAGTGCAGTACTGTCGATTCCTAACTCAACTCATTCCAGAATTTGAAATGCATGAGCGGGTTTAGTACGTGAAAGCGTTCGTTTCAGTTTGCCTCAGTTCTCAGACATGAAGCCGACGCTGTCAGCCGTCCTCGTTCTGTGCGCCGTTGCTGCAGGTAAGGGCGAAACAGAAATCCATCATTTAATGATTTTTCAGTTATATTATTGTTCTTTACGCGCGTAATTAATATTGAATGTAAATTATTACTAAATGTTGCTCAGTGAAATAAGCCAACATGCATTTGCAACATAATTATTGGAGTGAATTACGTCATGTCACTTTCTTTATATGTAATATAACCACAAAAGTTATTGTTGCATACACATTAAATTATAACGCTGCAAAAATTATGTTGGCAATGGAACGAGTTTTAAATACTTTCGGCATAATTAATTTCGTAAGTGCAGGCAATAAAAAATATGAAACATGAGATACGTAGTATTTATAATAATATGGAACGTGGCCTTCCAGTCTTATGTAACGTATATTCAACAGCAGTGTCAAAGAATAATTTTATAAGTTTAATTAATAGACAAAAATAAAAAAGGCCTAGAAAAATACATTAATTATAAAAACCAGACAGCATGAAACGATTACAGAAGATTAGGTTTAATAATCTTCTATTTATGATAATATTTTATATATAATATTTCTTGGAGGCAGGCATTTTGTTGGTACTCCAGCCTCGTACGAAGTATACAGTAGGGCTTAATCTCGTAGAAAAATATATTACTGTGCCTCCAATCTTTAGTACGTCCCTCTTCAAAAGCAGCAACGCCAAACTACCATATTGCGATTAATGGTAGTACAGCTATGTGGGAAAATTTTAATATATTCGTTTATTTCATCTAATTCTACATTATTAATATGATATTTTTATTTGTATAGTTCCTTTTGTTTTCTAGATAGCTTACTTGTAACTTCAGCACACAAAAGATTTCATAGAATATCAAGATCTGTTTAGTTTGTAAACTGTATTAGCACGTTCATAACGAATTTTAAGATTATTTTGTTTCCTTGTTTATCTGTTAATGTTTTACGAATTAAACTTTGAAGGATGTTTATAAAAATGACCAATCTTGTAAAACCAGGAAAGAAAAGTTATATACCACCTAAATGAAAATAATAATATGCAAAAATATGAACTGAAATCTCGTGGCCATGATTACTTTAAGAGTTGCCATTAGTGTCCGCAAGAGAGACATGTCTTTATCCCTAGTGCCAACATTATAGCCCACCAAGTGAAAGTCAGTGTGAACTGTAGAACAAACACTAATGATCAGAAACGAGACGAACATTCCTCGTTGCGACAACCCATTGGGAAATATAAAGCTTGTGTTATATGTTAACCCATTACTGGATAATAGATTTAGATTTTATTTCTCATTCATAAATGATGATTGATGCATTTATAGATTAGAGGCACTGATCCCGAATCTGGGAAAAAATATTGTGAACGAAGGGTATTCAAGAAATGGGAAAATAAATCAATCAATGTTTAAAAACGCATTCTGTTATTTATTATAACGTTAAATACCTGATATAGAAAATGTAATAATAAATTAAAAACAGCCCTACAAAAATGTATGATCTGAAGCTTCCACGGCGACTACGTACGATGAATTCATCTCGGGCTACCAGTCCGCGTCAGGTGGTTGAAAGGTGAAAAAACCAGCGTTTCGAGAACGATATTCGTCCTCGTCCTCAGGGTACTGAGATGATTATCGAAATGTAGATGTTTTCACCTTTGAACCACCTGATATGACTGATAGCCCGAGATGAATTCATTAAACCCTATAAAAAGTCGTTTCCACTTTTATTTATTATAACACCGCGCTAAAAAAATATACGTTTACAGTTAAACTCTTCAAAATCATTTCCAATTTACTTCTTTTGTACATTCTCGTTTACGGTGCCAGCAGTAATTAGTCAGCATAGTCGGACTGAAATTTCCCCAGCATCTTTGGTCCAGGATAGAAATATCCTAGAGGAAACCACTAAGTCCGTCGCTGACCTCTCCAAGGTTGTTGGAGGGAAATTCAATTGAGAACGACGGAAGGTTTAACGTCAGCGATGTAAGATAAAGGAGTCGGTAATTACACTCCACGAGATGATGACCTCAAAGTGCAGTGTCCTTCGAAGATCTTGAAAGTTAGTGGCCATGTCACAGCGAAGTTATCGGTGAGCCCGTGAAACCCTTCTGAGCAGAGATTTGCGGAAATGTTTCTGTCTCTTTGCAGCAGCTCGTAATTCCCTTTGTCACACTGGACTTCCACCAATCTCTGTATAGTTCTGGATAAAATCAACCTCTACTCGCTATTCCTTGTCATATTTCATCTGTGGAAATTCACCTCCAGTTCCATCGTTGATCGCATCTGGATCGTCTCACCGCTGAACAGAGTGAGTTGGGATGACCGTGGACGTGTTATGGTACTTAAGTGACTCCATATCGAAAATCTATCTTGGTTGTGCAATAATTCATGGCGACCCAAGCTCAGAAGTGAATCGTAGGTTTGCGAGACGTCCAGATCTGGGATAAACTAGTGCGATCTCGGCGAGAAACATTCACATTCGTATCGCCCCAGTGTCGGCGTCACCAGCGCCTCCATCAAGACGTCTCTTCAGACGCCATTAACAGAAAGCACGGCTGCCCCCAACTTCCTGGACCCATTTTCTCGCTGCTCCAGAGTAAGAACGCCTTCCGCTGCTCGTGGCCTTTGCACTTTTATAAGAACACTGACGAATCGAGAAAGATCTCGAATGCTCAACTGCTTCAGACTTATTTTCGGTTCTTTCGACCACACTTGGGACTGTTCCAGAACAGACTCTTCAGCACACTCCCGGGTTTTATGCACGTCTACGCATCCCAGAGGCTGTAGAAGATGGGAGAAGCAGTCGTGACAGTATTATGACCCAACTTTCTGCAGTCTGCAAGCATTTGCTAAACCAACCGTCTGTCTTTAGACTCTTTATGGTTGTCCAGGAAGTTGTCAATCGCCGATTTAAATGTTTACATAAATTGTCTTCCCAGTTTATTCTAAACTTTATAAAAAATTCATGTGATTAATTATATTTCTTTATTTGAATACCGACGACAATATTTTCTTTAATCACACATTGGTGATCTGTGGATACTTTTGTTGCAAATATCGAAAACTTTTTCTATTCCATTTCACGACCTACATAAAATTCTTTAATGGCCCATGCTTGAGGTACAGTGATGGTACAACTATTTTCTGTGTGCCTATAAGTAGCCATTTTAAATGTATTTTGCCCAGGAAGAATCTGCTTACAGTCGTTTCATAGTAGGGGGACAAGGACGACTAGGAATAATGGGTGTTTAAGTTTAGACGTATGTTAAAATTTTGTTTCAGATAACAAGATCTCGGAATATGGAGAGGATATACTTTTTTAACTTTCTCTAATCGTGCCTAATAGAGGCTTATTGTTATATAAAGGTAAATGGCATACTCTAACAAGTCCACTGTTCACTGCTTATCCTGGCCCTTTGCACATAAATAGCAAAATTATATTCTATACAAATTCAAGGTCACTCTATCTAACAAAAACAGACCAGATATAATCATATAGTTACTGGCTGGCGTAACACAAATTCCTAGAATTGTATTTATTCACGTCAACACAACTTATTTTTTCCTAAAATGAGCTGCATCATTAGGCCCTAATTAATTGGACACATTTTTACATTAACTCCCACATATTATTGAACTATGCAAAGAGTAGGTCCCGCAAAACATTAAAAAGAATTTATCGTGAATTACTCCATTAATCCAATGTAAATAGAAAGGGATAGCAAATGAAAAATATTTTTAAAATGTAGTGAAATTATTAGCTAAAAATTTAAACAACCATAGCTTACTGCTAATTTACCAACTATCAGCAATTTTCGTCATAAAATAAGAATATTTAACTGATATAAGTTGCTGTCCATTGTACAGAAAGAAACAAAAATATACATCTTACAAAGGACACAATAAATATAAATATTAACCGATATAATTCGCTGTCGATTATACAAAAAATATCCATATTTTATAAAAATTAACACAATATACTGATTCATGGAGCTATGCTACCACCTCATAACATCGTGTACTTCGTCAGTATTATTTAAGCGTAGTTAAACATTCTGATCAAATACGAGAATTTCCAAGAATCGGCCAACTGAATCTTAAGTCATTAAAGGGGACAAACACAGAGACGTATAAACATGCTCATACTTTAAACAAATACTCTTATTGAATGCAGAGGGAAAAATACAGTTCTTATAAAATTTGTATGAACAGCTCTCAAAATACTAACCTTTTTAGAATATTATAGTCGGATGTATTTAAATTGTTATTCACTTAGGAAAATTGCCTTCAACTCCTTTGTCTCACACAGGATGACTTTATTTTTAGCATGTTACGCCATGTTACTTCAAATTTTTGTATTACGAACATCGGTAATGTCACGAGATGATTCTCTTTGGTACAAGAACTTTCATGTTTAGTAGACGCAAAAATTGTGTTCCAGTAGTAAAAAGCATAACTGGTACAGCACGATTTTCCACTTTCTAACTTAAACGTGCTATCGTTAAGTGAAGGTAAACTAATCCACGTTTCACATTTATGTATAACATAATCCCTTTCCTTCGCATTATTAAGCTCTAATAAATAGTTAGGTTTTTAGGACCAGAGAACGGGCAGGCGTACGTCGTATTTTAGCCAGCATTCTACTCAAGAACAAAAACACATAAGCAACAGATTTCAGGACTGTAATTTTTAAACCGATAAATAAATATTTAAACACACGAGTAATGTAGTAAAAGCTAAGGCGGTGAACACTGTATACATTACATATCGTTTTAAAGGCAATATTTATAAATATTTCCTTCTCATCCATAAATTTATTAAATTACGAAACAAAGAATCTGAGCAAGGAATATTGATAACCAGAAATTCTTCAATTATTAGAGCACACTGAACTTTTGACCTAATGCTCTTTCTATTATATTCAATGTATGTAAACGTTTACCAACTGTTAACTGTGATTTCATTTACAGAAACTTCGAAGAATATTAAATATACATCCTATATTAAACAGAAATATCAATGTTTTCATGTGAAATATCGAGATTAGTAGAAAATATTATTAGCATTTAGCGTCAGACAGGTCTAATATGAAGAGTCTATAACAATAAGTTTAATTAAGTTAATTTATTCACGATATTCTTCGAAATATTTAAATTAAATCGCCGTTTAATTGAATAATCCGAGTGGTTTCCAACAACAACTTTTACACATCAAGTCGCGGTCGACCATATTATAAATGAGGACAATTAATTATGTCAGGGTAATTCATTAAAATTGTGGGCAAACAAGTTCACAAATTACTCAGTTATTTTCTCCGACATTCGTTGATTTGTTTCTTTTATTATTCGTGAAAAAGACAGGTAAAAACGTAACTTGTAATGCAACAAATGTTTCATCACATACAGTGACAAAATATTATAAAATGGTAGACCTTGGTAGACCACCGAAAACGCATCGACGGGTCAGACTATGAAACCCAGGACTGTACTACTCTATTATGAATTACATTAATGTGTTTAAGGTGAGAGGCGAGGGTCTCTGCAATTATATTTAACTGATAGGAGGTCAATATTATATTTGTAAAGTCTGCTGTAATTATATTATCTTCAGTGCGGAGGAAACGTGCTTAAATCTCTTAATATCCATTCACGAGAAAGCAATTTCGGGATGAACACTCATGAGGAAAGAGTACTTTCTTAAAAAGAATCCGGACTTGCCTAACAATTTATGTCTAGACCAATGTATGATCTTGGGGAAATAGCTTATGCATTCGTGGGTCATGCTTAGTATAATGAAAATGCCCTCCCTGAGATTCAATATACGTCTGGATACATTGTATTCTTGACTGTCAAATACGTTCAAAGACGCTGAGGATTTCGCCTAGCTGAAAAGCTACGGCCATCTGGGACCAAAGTACCAACACCAATTAAAATAACTCCTAAGAATAATCCTGATTATAAATTAAAGGGTCAGGAAGAAAAACCACACATTTCATTAAAATGTTTCATGAAAACACAAACAAACAGCTATAGAAAATAAAATGAAAAATGAAAAATTCTATACTAATTTAGAGTCTAAAATAAAAAAAAACATGATTAAACTACTAGAAATAAAAGTTACCGACGTGGTTTGCCCAAGGTCTAAGAGATTTGAAAGAGAACCACGCTCTATTAATCACGAAGACTGGTCATATGATCATTATCGTTATGATAATCATAATTCATAATTGAAATTTAATTTTTAAAAAATTTTCTCCTGTCTGTATATTTAAAAAAAATTGTCAATATCATGGGTTGAGTCAACTGACAGCACAGATGTAAATAATAAATGAAAAACATATCCGTAATAGGACAATCTAAGTGTATTGTAAGGTACCTGGAGGAATCAGGAAATTTGATACAGAAACATGAAGTCCAGATTCGAATCAGAGACCGTCTGAATATGAAGCAGAAACGTTATAGATTTGAGCATTTTATACTGATTTCGTTAGTGATGAATTGAATCGTATCATGAGAGATGAAATGAAAAAGCTTAAAACACGTAAGAAAGGAAAAGTCTACTTTGACTTCAAATAATTGCATCGACTTTGATCACTGTGAGCGGGAAATCTTCAGGGACACCGAGTTCAAGTCTCTGGCTTTCGTTCCTTATTGCAGCCACTGCGTAAGGCAAATGTTGACACAATTAGCCTTATGACAGTTTGTTTCTCGAACTATTATTGCCACCGACTTCGTAAATATTATCAGAGCAATAAGTATAGAAAACGTACAATTGCAATTAACAGGTTATATTACCAATTCAATGCCACTCCCCCAAGAAACGACTGTGCCAATGTGACACGCGTTACTAGCCGTCTGAAAATATTCGTTCCATTACGCACGACAGATTTATGCACCATGCAAAGACAAAGGAAATATGTTCAGAAACTGGCATTCAAAATAATCCAAATATTATTCGGTGTTAAAACTATGCATACCGTGCAGTGTGTTAGAATATAAAAATAAGGGTACTTGTGGGTTATCGGGACACATCGCTTTAAAAATAGGTTAGGTTATGTTAATGTGTGTGGATATATGATATATACTTGAAAGTTATTATATTTTATTTCAATAAATGACAACTAACCTAACCTAACCTAACCTAACCTAACCAAACCTAACCTAAACAAACGTAACCTAACCTAAACAAACCTAACCTAACCAAACCTAACCTATACAAACCTAACCTAACCTAAACAAACCTAACCTAACCAAACCTAACCTAACCAAACCTAACCTAACCAAACCTAAACAAACCTAACCTAACCAAACCTAACCAAACCAAACCTAACCAAACCTAAACAAACCTAACCTAACCAAACCTAACCTATACAAACCTAACCTAACCTAAACAAACCTAACCTAACCAAACCAAACCTAACCTAAACAAACCTAACCAAACCTAACCTAACCTAAACAAACCTAACCTAACCAAACATAAACAAACCTAACCTAACCAAAAGTAACCTATCCTAACCTAACCTATTTTTAAAGCGATGTGTCCCGATAACCCACAAGTACCAAAATAAGTATACAAATTAATTCCCCATTTTTGCCAGTGATGATGACCTCCTGATGTCGAAACGCGTTTGGCACGAGTATATTTATAGTGTTAACAGTTTGTTTGTATATTTATTTTTATATTATTAGGTGTGTTCGGAAAGAAAAAGATTCTCAAACCATCTATTCATTTCATGAATTTCGTCCATTTCTGATTCGTAGTTAACACGGCATAAACTAAGTAACCGATGTTTATTAAACACGAGATTTTTTTTTAATTTGACGTTCAGAAGCCTGAACGAAGACGCGAGGTTGCCTCGTCAGCGAAGACGTCCATTATTCTCAGATTATGCGAAGTTCCTATTCTTTATTAAGTTTATTGCATCATCGTCTGCTTTTCTCTGCAGCTGTTGTCACTGGCCCAGCCAACCAGCCAGCTACCTTTAACGATGCATCTCCACCTGACCTTTAGAGCGGGGCTCGTCCCTGGCTTATATAATCATATAATGTAAGCGTAAGTTATCTAATTCTCTTGGGAATAATGTTCCATCTGAAAAAAGAAAGTCCAAACCAATATAATCCAAAGAAACAAGAAAAAATTACATATTTTTTCCTATGCATCAAAAGTCGTGTTCGTATTCCGAAGGTCCCGGTTGAAGTCTCGACTGGGAGAACAGATATCCTAACTGGGATTTCTCGCGGTTTTCCTTATATTTTCAAAGCAAATGCCGGAATATTAAACTACCTTAAGTTATGCCATGACAATTTCCTTCTTCTCTTAGTTTATTTAGTGTTCTGTCTGACGACAGGTCCATATGAACAGGATCCTTCCATCCTTTTCTCGGACTGGGACCTGTTCATATACGTTCTTGGCAGATGATCCAGAAGTGGTTTGCCATTGCCTTCTTCTGTGTGTGAATGGATGCCACGGAGAAACCGGGGAAGCCCCCGGAGGAAAACTCCGTGTTGCCTAGACCACGGCCTTGCCCAACACAAGTTATAAATTCGGGCACCGCCGGGAATCGAACCCGAGACCCCAGGATTACAAGGCCAGCGTTCTAACCGCTAGACCACCTCATCTTATTATTATTTAGTGTTCTGTCTGACGACAGGTCCATATGAACAGGATCCTTCCATCCTTTTCTCGGACTGGGACCTGTTCATATACGTTCTTGGCAGATGATCCAGAAGTGGTTTGCCATTGCCTTCTTCTGTGTGTGAATGGAGTAATTGTTGGGATGCCACGGAGAAACCGGGGAAGCCCCCGGAGGAAAACTCCGTGTTGCCTAGACCACGGCCTTGCCCAACACAAGTTATAAATTCGGGCACCGCCGGGAATCAAACCCGAGACCCCAGGATTACAAGGCCAGCGTTCTAACCGCTACCCTGTCGTTCGGGGCTAAAATTGTAAACTGGTGAAAGCGTCGTTAATTAAACCATAAATAACAATTATCTACTTAGTTTTTAAAGACAAAGGCTGTCATATTTCCCACTTATAATTCCTAATAAGGTTTTCGTGAAAGGAAATTTCATTTTATATTATACTAAAACTATTTTCGTTTTGAAAGGATTATTATTTCATATGTAATGTCGAGATTGTTACCTTTGTGCTGTAGATTGCTTGTTCACCGTAGGTAATTAATTGTTTTCAGCGCAAGCCGGAGTTCTTCTGCACGTTCCGGCCTGCCCAGAACAACATGGCGTCCAGACCTACCCCCATCCCGACCTCTGCGATCACTATTTTAAGTGCACGAACGGCACAGTGAGCCTGGAGCGATGCGAGAACGGCCTCTTGTACGACGGGAAGGGAAATGTATACGAGCATTGCAACTACAACTGGGCTGTGGAATGCGGTAACCGGAAAGCAGACCGTAAGTATTCTCTGTGTTCACTGGAGGCTACTTCTGAAGGCAACCGCTATGAGCGCTGTCACCGGACGAATTAATAAATTTTAATTTGACGTTTTACGAAAGTCAAACTTTGGCTTACACTACGTATTTAGGAATGACAAAGAAAATCAAGGAACCGGAAATTGCTAATGATGGTACATTACTGACAGATCGCGTTAATATCACAAAATAAAAAGTAGAAACTATTGTAAGATAGCAAGTGCAATGATTTTTTACGTCTCGAAACCAAAACGCAGGACGAAATCATAATATAAAATACCAAAGAAATCTTTGAAATATGTATCAAAGTTGAAACATAGGCTGTCGGAAATGGAGTAACATATCAAAGTTATATTCTGAGAAACGTTAGGGGCAGATTAAATTCTTTCAAAATATAAGATCACTCATACAAATATTAATTTAAATTTCCCCAAATCGGCCATATAGGTAACATTTCCAAGTAAATTTATTTATTTTAAAGGTATAAAAGAACTGAATGTGAGCTGAAATCTATATAGGAATATCTTAACAAAGGCACTGAATAAATGTATTCGTTAAGAATTACGTAATAAATTACGCAAGAAACAAAGAAAAGATTATATTTTCGATGTATAAAACACGATAGTTTGTGGCTGAAAGTTTAGAAAAGAAAAAGGCGAAATATGAATCATACACTGACAACCAACTTACTGTGAGTGTCATTTGCATTAATTAAATAAATTTTTAAAACCATTTAGGGGAAACTGTGGCTCACCGTTAATAATATCAGCTCAGCACTCTTCACCTAGTTTGCAGAACTCTGTATCCAGTAATTCGTTGTTTAAAGTCGAATATCGTCGACTGATTTATCTGTTAATTGCAAATTACTTTTTATTGAGAGACTGGTCAGAGGTTCAGTGTGAGTTAAGGCGTGTAGTTACGTTGCAATAAAACACAGAAATAAAAGAGTTACGCGAGCATTCAGTCGCAGAGAAAGGTGACCTACAAACTGAAAGTTGTTTTGGTGCTACGACAGGAGCTATTAGACAGATCAGCTTACTACTGTGCCAGCAACTAGCAAGTATTTTGTAAGCGTTTGATTACTTTTGTCATTTCAGTGTGTTTATAGGGAATGGAAATGACAGATATTTACCCACACACATTTTATTAAGGCGTTAAACCGTTAAAGTAGGAAATATGACAATAAGAAAATTTGAAATTCCGTGTCCCTCCTTAACGAGATAATACAGAAAAATTTCTGAAGAGAATGCAAAAGAAATTTCACAAATCTTGGCTTCAGTAATGGATATAACAAACGTAGCCAGGTTAGTTAACACATGTTTATATATTTTGATTTCACGTCCAATTGAATCGAGAAATTAACAAAAATTGTGTCATATTTATTTAAACCTGTAAGTCCATTAAACTCAATGTGATTTTTTTAGTTATTAAACGTTGCTGAAGATTAAAAAACTACTCACTTATTTAAAAACAAGCATCAGACATCTAATATTACTGTTTCCTGCAACGGAGGTGGGAAAGTTTCTGGCTGGCTCTTGCAGACAGTAACGGTTATACAGATCGAATTCAATGGAAGAAAACAACATATTTTTAAATTCTTGAAGCATTATGTTTGAACAGAACGGCCATCATTTCTTGTCGTAGGAATTCGCGATTCGCAAATGCCAGTCTGTACAACCGACTAATACGAGGATAACGGATGACCTGCCTGTCCTCCACATCTCACTGCAGTCGCAGGCTTAAGCCGCTGTATAGACATGCCTTCGGATCACGAAAAACCTCGTTTTGTGACCACATTGCATCGGCTCCTGCCAATGTCAAGGCACTATTTAGAAATGCCCTCCTACGTCACGAATAGATCGGCTTCAATCACAAAGACTGCAGCATGGATTGGGAAGGAAATTTCACTTGATGAGTTAGCAAAACCAGATCCTTCTAACAACCACTTTCCAGAACCACGCCCTTCTGCTCGTGAATTCATCCGTCCTTTCGAGAAACAGGAAGGAGAAAACCTCATCAATGCTAACAGACAAGCCGTGAAGAAGAATTTAGAATTCAAAACAACTGGAGAAAACGTCAGACCAGAAGAGAAAAATGTCTCTTAGACCTACAAAAGAATCCAAGCGTAAAATTAGAGGCGTAAAGAAAATTCGGACTGAAATGTGACGATGAATTTTCTCTTTGCTTTATACGGAAAATTTCTAAAAGAGTTTAGCCACAGAAGCGTGGGTTCGATGCACTCGATGACGAATGTGGGCCCATAAAAATTCCAACCACGAATTCCTACAAAATGAAAATTTATCATATTCTACGGAAAGTTTATTCTTGAACTGACCCTCATTTAAAACACTTTTCTAAGCCTCTCATAATAAATTATGTATATATTTTTTTAAAATATCTTTTCAGTGGTTAAACATAAACGTCATTTCTGCAACCAAAAGAATTCTAGAGACACATATTCAATTCCTCTCCAGTAAGTTTCAACCCACCCCATGTTATTTGGTTACTTCACCCATATATGGGGCGATTGAGCACTTATGCCGAGGTTTGAAACTGGGATAAATCTTTCAAAACTGAAAATGTGTCAAACTGACTCGGTCTGCCCTGCCTCGTTGGCTGTGTTAACAAATCTTGTTACCGGTTTTCCTTTGCCTGTTCCAGTGACCCCGATCAGTACACCCGGCTGTCTATACCAGTTTGGCATCTATCCTGAAAGCGCTCAGTGCAGCAACAACTATATTAAGTGCGCTCATGGCGTGCCGTACCCGACCCCGTGTGAACCAGGTCTGGCGTACGACGACAAGACCCACAGCTGCAATTGGCCTGATCTCCTGCTTGATTTCTGCAACCCTGAAGGTAACGCAACCAGTTTCAATTCCTCCTTACGGAATGCCGCGGAGGAGTGGTCTCCAATCACTCCTGTTTGGCACTCGAGAGGTCTAGGGTTCACAACCCCCCCAGGCAAATGTCAGGACAAAACATTAAATTCGGCCACGACCTCTTCTTTACATATCCTTTTACATTTATTATGCATTGATTTCCCCATAAATCTACACTATAATAATACAAATATATAAATAAATCAACAAATTATTTAAATAAATAAGTAAAATCGATCCCTCTTTATAAGGCAAATATTTGAACTCGAATAAACAGGAAGATTTGAAAAACGTTTTCACAGAAACCTCATATTTACACGTGTCTACGGTGTGTGATTTATCATGGCAGCCCACCAAGTTGCTGAATCTGACCGAATACAACGCTTAAATCCCATGCGTTTATTACGCATTCATTACACGATGTACCTGGAATGAACGCGTATAGGGCTGGTCTGTCTACCTACCCACCGTCATGATTCAACTCGAGAACTGCTGGACGGATTTGGATAAAATTTGATATTAATTTGTGATTTCAATTTCAGCCATCGTCGGGTTTAAATGCCCCGAAAAGGTGCCCGCACATTCGATCTCCGCCAAGTTCCTTCCGTATCCTCGATTCTCCGTCCCCGGAGACTGTAGCCGCCTCATAACTTGCGTCAACGGTTACCCCCGACTTATCACGTGCGAAGCAGGGAAGGTGCTGGACGAGTCCACACTCACCTGCGAAGACCAGGAACTTGTGCCCAAGTGGTGAGGCTGTGAACGATTTGGTTTCTGCCTTCTTAAATTTATTTAACAAACACATTCTTCGACTAATACGAGGTGCGATCGGAAAGTTTCCAGACTGTGTCAATAGCGGGCGAACCGGATGTAGTACGAGCTAAAGAGAAGGAGATTTGAGACGATAGAAGAGATTCAGGCAGAATCGCAGATGGTGCTTGACAGGCTGACAAAGAAAGATTTCCAGGGATGCTTCCAGGCTTGGCAGCGGCGCTGGGATCGTTGTGTTCACTCCCAGGGGAACTACTTCGAGGGTGATGGATGAATTTAATACCTGAGTTAAAGTGTACGGGTTTTTATAGGCGCAGTCTAGAAACTTTCCGATCGCACCTCGTATATATGAGTTGATTCTCTTGTTCCAGCCTATAACTGTACTTCATTATTTTTTGTGTCTGTTAAGATACGCGGAGGCTGGAAATTTAAGGGCTTTTTCAAGAAATTTGTAGCCGAATAAGATAATGAAAATTAACTTCTTTCTTTGCAGTGCAAACTTCGTGAGGAAGTAACCCAGGAGGAAGGTAACCATCGCTGTTGTCACGCAGAAGAACAACCATAATAAACAATTCAATTCGATTAAAATTAATAAAATTAAATACATTTACTACAGTAATTGTTTAACGTTTGGTAAAAAAACATCAACGTTTCTTTTTTATTTGTTAGAAATAAATTGATGCATAATGGAAACGCATTTGTTTTAAGTAAGACAATTACTGATACATAAAGATGAAATTATTAACAGAATGCTAGCAAAACTCAAAATTGTTCAATATAAGTCTAAAAAGTTGTGATGATGGTGTGTTACAATAAATCGACTATTACTATGGACATTGCGTATCGTCTTGGTTATTTGCTAAAAACTAAAACTTTCTGGAAACTGGATCTGTCTCCGCCATCATGTTATGATAAGGAAAAATAGGTGAATTTACTTACTCAATTTTAATCCGAGTAATTAGTAAACGTCAAATATTTGTTTAGAACCGAGTGGACGGAAACCAAATAACAAATTTTCTGAAGAAACTAAGAATCATGGAAGTGGGTGTCTCTCAGAGAGCATCAATGTACCAGAGGATGCTTACTCCATGATTATTAGTTTCTTCAGAAATTTTATTTATTTAGTTTCTATTTAATTGAATAAAAATTTCCTTGGATATTATCCATCGTCTAGTAAATATAAAACGTAAAAACGACGTTTCGGAGATGGAACTCTATCTCCGTCTTCAGGTTCCTACTGTGTAGAGATAGAGTCCCATCTCCGAAACGTCGTTTTTACGTTTTATATTTACTAGACGATGGATAATATCCAAGGAAATTTTTATTCAATTGACTCTTCACCATCGTCAAGAAGTTTTAGATTTGATATAGTTTCTATTTACTCGGTTTCCTACAAATATTTGAAGTTACGAGTAAATTTATTCAATTTCGACTTCAGCAAGTGTCTAATGATGGCGCCTGCCTCTATCGAAAGGACACATCGTATCATATTTTATATTCTACACCTACTGACGGAGACAGATGCAGTGTCCCAAACGTTTTCGTCTTTAAAGAATAACCAAGACGATGACCAATGTCCATTTTAATAGTCAAGCTAATTATAAAATTGTTAGCAGTTAATGTAATATAACTGTAAGTCGATACCATTTTCCGTACGGTACAAATTTATTTTTAAGAAAGACACTTACCAAAATTTGGTATACAAGCACATTTAAATGTCTAAGACGTTCAAATGGGGCACAGAATAAATTTTATATGGTTATTAAATATTGTTCTGATGTAAAAATCATTTTATCTAAACCTTGATCTGCTAAGTGGCTTTAGGTTTAAAAATATGCTTGTATTTTGATCTCTCAATCATTACATTTGTTGATCAACAGATTTTAATTAATGTTTATAACACATTCCTAAGTATTATTCTTCATTTTCAACATGTTATAACTACTAAAGCGAAGTCTAATTATACACAAGATAAGGAGTATTAGTTAAAATTATTCTACACTCTGTTTGTGTGGGCTGTAAATTGTATAGTAAACGTTTATTTTCATCGCCACGTCATAAATTGTGACATTAAAAAAACATTGTGTTTTAACGTTGAATCAAAACACCCCAAAAATTTTAGTTTAACATTTCGGGCAAATTATTCACCTGCGTACGTTAATTACTACAATGAGAAAATACGATTTATTCTGTAAAGTACTGCACGTAATTGTATTTACATTTACATAAAATAATGAAAACATATTATAACGCCGGTTTTAATAATTTCGGAGTTTAATTTAAATTTCTTCCTTCCGGGGATTCCATGCCCAATTTTAATAAAAAAAAAACTGCAAGAAAGTGAAAATAATAAGTTGCTTTGAATTTTAAATACAAAAAATTAATATACCTACCAGTAAAACTTATTTTAGACTCTCTAAAAATTATTTTTGGCTTAATGAATTATTCTCGGGCTACCAGCTGTGTCAGGTGGTTTAATGAAGAAAACACCAACGTTTCGAGAACCATCTTCGTCCTCAGGGTACGGAGATGATTCACGAAATATCGTTTTCTTCATTAAACCACCTGACACGGCTGGTAGCCCGAGAAGAATTCATTGTACTTAGTCGCCGTGAAAGTTTCAGATCAAATTTCTGGTTGTAGATTTCCAAATTAAATTAAAAATATTGCTCCACTCGCTACAGACTTTTAATCTTTATAAAAATCAAGACACAGTCATATTGACCTTGTAAAGACTAATTATAACTTTCGTACGTTTTAACACTTTGCTGGCGACGCTACGTCTGTAAGACCACAGCAGAAGGAATGTTATTTCAGATATGAATATACGACGTCCAGTGCTCTGTTGTTCTCAGTCCCATCTTATTTTGTGTTTACGTCTACTCGTATTTCCGTTCCTTCCTCGATCATTCGAGATAAAACAAATACAACAGAAAACCCCTCATAATATCAAATGACCATCGTAGCTCGGCAGCAGGTGTGAGAGTGACAATTTTTACCTGGCTCTAAGTTACATCGTTACGAACAGGGAATGCGCAATGTAACAACGCGCAGCTCAACGTCTCTTCTGCTGAAACCGACAGTTGACACACAAAGGCACTGCCAATACGAAATCTGAAGTTTTCACGGAGGATAACATTTCGGAAGCGCGTCCTCTAGTTTCTACCCTGAAGATGGAAGGAGCACTCCCTCCGAAACGTCGGTTATCTAGTACGCGACACAATGTCACAAAATCTGAGGATTAACATGTGTTCACCGAAGGCAATATAAGAAAGATGAAAAATCCAAAACACGATAAAATATGTAACGACTTATAAAACTGCTTTACAATCAACAGTTGTTGTTCTGACACAAACCTAGTAAAGCGTAAATCCAGAAACAGTGTAGTTGAACCCACAGTGAGAGAATAAATAGGTCTGTAACTCAGAAACATTTCTATGCACTGACCCTAAACACGTTTTTACTCTGCGAGATTTAAGGTTCTTGCATAGTTAAGATGTCGATGTTGGTATTACGTTTTTCAATACATGTGGACACATGGATAGATACCAACGTTATTGATAAACATCTCCATCTTATGCAAATTCCTCACTTCAGCCCTGAAGATGGAGACAGTATATTCCTGTGAAATGCTAGTGTTTATCTGTGAGTCAGCATACCGTTATAACCACAAAAACCAACACCAACTTCCTTAGGCTACGTCCACAAATCTATGGCGAATACAAAGGGACATGGATAACATAACCTAACAGTTGTACGCCTCCTAACCTATCAAATTGGGTAAATATAGATAAATTCGTAAATAGCCTAAATAACATCATTATTTTTAGAATTCCGTGGTCTAATTTTATTACCTTTGTTCCTGATCCAGTATAAAACACAAGTTAATGAGTTAATGTAAGACGTAGTAGACAACAAACATATAAAAACGTATAAAGCAGTGATTCCTGAAACAAATGCAAGTTACGTTCCCCTACCGAGTAAAGAGAGAAGCATGAAAATGTCTTACCTGGTAGACACACCCATCCATGACACATAGCAGCACTCAAAGACCTTTAACAAGTAACTACACAATAGACGCACAGAACGCTACTTACCAACGCACCCAATCAGAGCTGCCATTCCACAAAACAAAACTTCCCTCTTTGTGACTAAATTCTGTACGGGTCTGACGATGATATGTTATATTCGGATTTTTTGGACTTTGTCAATCGTCTAAGGTTAAAATGTGCACGACGTTTCGAAAACCGGATCTTTTTTCATCTTTAGGTGTACGTGGCACGAGCTAGTCTCAACCACGGCCCCTGCCCCATGAACCTGAAGACGAAAACGGATCCGGATTTCGAAACGTCGTGTCAGGAAAGTGGAAGTTCGTATGTGGTCTCATGACGTAAGAGGCTGGCAATAAAATTAATATATGCATATGATTGGACAGTCATTTTAATTTTAAAAACACTTCTATATAGGTAATAATACATACTAAAGTAGTCAAAGTACTATTTATATAATTAAGGCATCTATTAAAGTACTCTAAACTTAACTATGTACAGCGGAACAAATATTAGAAAACGTAATGTAAGGATGATTACACTTCTAAATGTATAGTAACGGTAAAATGATTTTTATTATTCCTTACGTAATACAATAATTAAGAAAAATTAAAATAATTAGCTCTGTAATATTACAGAACTTATCAACTCGTAGTACTCATTACAAATGCTGTCAGTCTTTACTTGTTTAAAATAAAAAGAAAGGATAATAATTTCAATTTCACTGGTGTGCTTAAAATGATATTTAGTATTATAAAACATGAGAGAACTACAACATTCCCGTGTATAAAAACTGAATTGGAGAAAATGTAATGAAGTTACGATACTGAGATGTTGTGAAGAGGTTTGGTTGGAAGATGAACGGATTGTGGAAAATGAGTTATGTTTTATGGTTTCTTGCGTCTTATTCGTCCTGAAAATGAAGTAACTTACATTAATAAACTCTACTCTCTGATATCACGTAAACAGATCAAATCAAACCTTTACATATTCCTCATTTAGTGAAGGTCTTTGCAGAAATGTGTTCAGTTGCAGCTTTTGGCAAGAGTGCGTAGACAGTAATGGTTCCAGAGGCAAGGGTTGTTACTGAGAAACAGAATTTCTCCATTTTGTAATTGACGGCAGTGAATGAAGCTGGATTTCCAACGCAATTGTGACCTAAGATCATCGAGATGGTTTGCAAATTTCCTTAATCACTTCTTTCAAAATCAAGGCCACTGTGAACAACAATTTGTAATGACGAACGTAACTTCCCTTAGAAAAATATACATTTTTGTTTAAATACATTCCATATTATTATGGAATGCTAACTGAAAATATGTCTTCAAAAATATCAAATTTTCAAATGTTTTTGTTTTACTCATACTGACTTAAAATGTCTGTTCTTCAAATGGGAAATAACAACGAAGATACATGCCACAAGCCTATATTAAAATTCCATAAAAGAAATTATTTACTGTCAATAAAAGTGGATTATTATCATAAAGCCTCGTGAATATATGTCTGAGACGATAATGGCAAAACTCCAAACAAAGTATACCCTGAGGATGGCTGTCTTCTGGGTTGTAGCACTCTGTAGTCTGATAGAAGCTTACCAACAATTCAGAGCTTCATCTTAACTCATTGCTCTGATGATGGAGTCAGCAAGGAATTCTGAAACGTCGATAAACTTCTACGAGACAAAATGGCACTACAAAGAAGACGGCCATATTTTTTATTCAGCACGACGAAAATCACAAATTTTACGAAGTATACCTTGCAGGCAAAAACAGTAATAATAGGTAAAAGCATTTAAAAGGCTTGAAACAAAAAATATAATTCAATTTGCCCCATTTTCGGGATATGAACCCTGTCTTCAATTTATAGGCTTTACGCGAGGCATTTTGTTAGCACAAGAGTGCGTCATACATCATTCAGTTAGACAAACATGTCAATAAGAACAGTTCTAAAAGGTTTTAAACATATTTACCAACAGCAATGAGGGCAAGAGGCTAAATGAAACTAAAGTCATTACCAATTACACGTCAGTTCAGAAACTACAGAAATTAGTGAAATTTTGTTACATTTACTAATAAATATATTTTAATACAATACTTTTATTTCCGTCGTTACACAAGCTTATTGTTAAAAATCATATAAAATTTCACATAAAATTGTTACATTTTAAAATTGACGACATGTTTCGATATACAATTCTATCATCGTCAGGTCTATCAAAATTAAAATTAAAATCTGGTGTATCTGTTGCTCTGCTTATATTGCTTTTGTTTTTATCCGTTTTTTATTACATCTCAGGCTTCTTCCATTTAATTTTGGAGACGCGCCTGGGTGCCTATATCTGCAAAATCAATTTTAATTTTTATATCGTGATTCTGGATACCGACATAGGAAATGGAATAATATTACTCTAATTTTTATATTAAGGAATTACTCAAATATATATCGTATTACAAGCAAAAGAAATGCAATCACAAAATATAAAGTATTATAACATACCGGGTTGTGTGTGAGGTGCGTGTATATGATTTTTAACAATAAGCTTGTGTAACGACGGATATAAAAGTATTGTATTGAGGAACACAAGCATGATGCAATTAAGATATAAAATATATTTTAGTGGCTGCAGCAGGTACGGAAATATACCAAAATCGAGTGCTCTGAAGAAATTAAATTTAATTTTAATGTGTGTTGTTTTATATCACTAAACTATTAAAAAGAATTTTCGTTAATTATTTGGTTTTGTCCGTCTAATCACAATTATATTTAAAATTTACAAATAAGGTAATTAAAATATCATTTTATGTTCCACATCGAATAATCCTTATTTGTAAATTTTAAATATAATTGTGATTAGACGGACAAAACCAAATAATTAATTTAATATTTGATTCACAATATGACGCAATTATACTATCTTAAGAATTTTCGTGTTTTAAAATAAAATTCTTTACCCAGAACAAAGCAACTTGAATAAAAAAATCAGTTGTTGTAAATATAAATGTACGATCAGACTTAATTTCTAAGAAATAATTTTCTTTAAATAAAATTCTGTTAGTGCGTGCTTCCTTTCACACACAAAAATAAATCTTGTCTTACCTTAGCTTGATCTGAATTGGATATCAGGAAGAAATCTAACGAGAAAACTGATAAACAGAGGCCTACGATCCAAAAAGGAAGATCTTAGAATGTGATAGTCCAAGTCAAAATTCCACAGAAAAAGTCTGATATGATTTTCAGAATGAAAACTGTCATCTTTAAGTGCGATATATTTTCAACAACCTCATTGTAAGGTTAAACTTTAAACATTTGACAGTCACAAATACGTACGAAAAATTATAATGAGGACACAATCTGATCCATGTTTATAATGACAGATATTTTGAGCTCTATTTGCTATCTGAACCTAGTAGCCTAACTTTCTCTATTCATCTTCGACTCGTCCTTTACAATCTTTGTTGACGATGCACACCCACGCAACGAGACTTCACAACAAACACTGGCGATAGAACCACAGGAAAGTAATGTTAATGTCAGAGTCGTATTAATTTCGTGGCCTGTTTCTCAGGGGAAGAGGAACAGCTCCTGGAGGCAGGTTCACGGGGTCCTGCTGCTGAGGACGGTTAGATCTGTGAGGTGGATTTGGTATGTTCTGCTCTCCTTCCTGTTCCAGCTCATCTAACAGAGGTGGTTGTGTCGTCGGAACCTCGCAGTCCTCTGTAGGAGGCACGACACACCTCAGCGATCTGCGGTCGAAAACCAACATGGCGGGGCAGCGCTGAAGCCGGGGATATCCGCCTTGACACTGCCAGTATCGATTGCACGATTTTCCCAAGGGCACGTTACCATTGGCGTCTTCGTTACACAGGGCTGTGGCAAAAATCAAAGAGTATAGAGTCTAAGATTACGAAGGAAATACAAACGCGGATGTTGGCCAGACTGTAACTCCATCTTTCACGATTTAACAGAATACTAACGCGATGCGCGTACGACGCGATCCAAGGACGATAAGTTAATGAAATATGGAGTGTTAATAGAAAAGGCTGAAAGTATCAAAATCTGAATTTTCAGAAAATACAAAGAAACAAATAACTGGGTTTCCTATGTGCATGGGAAATACTGACTTATGTGGCTTACATGAACACATATTGGAAACTTCTGTAAACAAACGTAACAAAGATAATTTTACGCCGAAACAAAGTAACACGAAAAAGTATTTGGATTTCAGATGTATACAGTTTGAGTGGAAATGAGAACTTTACAAAACTTACTAGCCCACTTTTAGTAGTGAAATGAAGGTTGTCGTGACATGGAGTTTGGTATTGGCTGGTTTGACCTTTCGTATTCCAATGCTTGAGAGTTAGAGGAATACACAACTTCAAGTACATAACATACGAGTTCTATCAGCAACAGCTAAAATTTCTGAAAACCTCATTAGACCAACTGCTTGTAAGGTTCATTCAACTCACGGTGCTTTTGGCATCCCTCCACGTTATCGGGCCAATCACATGAATGTGTATTCTCGTTATACAGCAGTCCTCCGATGCACAGCTGTTCGGTAGCTGTTCCGTTCCAGCAAGTCCAATATCTCGTACACGAGGTCTCGTGACCGAAGATGCCGTACAGCCAATCACAATGTTCTGTTGAAATCGGCGCGTCTGTGGAATACGCAAATGTCTGACTGAATGTCTACCACACCAAATACAGCCTAAATCCTAGCAGAGACATTGGATCACATTACTACAGGATTTACACATGAATTTTAATGAAGATAACTTGCAGCTGTCGATTTCAGCGCCTCGAGTACGATGACTGCTGGGTTGCAGCGATGTGTAGTCTGGTAGTTCATCAACGTTTCAGAGGTCCTTGCTGCCACGGCGCCCTGATGATGGAGGCAGGAAGGACCTACGAAACGTTGGTAAAATATTGCCAGGCTACACGAAGCTATAAGTCAGAAAACTGTCGGATATTTTATGAAAAAGTGAAAGGCTTTCTTGAAAGCTTTAGGAAAGTCGGAAAATGTAAGAGAAATAAATCTTTTCACAATGCATGTCATTGACTGTGATATGAATGTTACCGGCTTAATATTAAAAACGAATGATATTTAAAATGACTTGCTTTTCTACTCATTTCACTACTTTCTACTTTCATTAAAAAAATGATCGGAAAGTATGCCATGATATTAAGTACGTGTAAGTTGTATGCAAGATGCAATATCAACATAAAAATTACATTTTATGAAATGATTAGGTATTAAAAGTAGAAAGTACATGAAATAAGCTAAATATTTTTCTTGGCCAAAACTTCTTAGTTTCACACATTACGTATCAGTTGCAGTGGTTAATTACTGTAGACACAAACACTAAGAAATACTGAAATACAGACTGAAGCTCTGGCCATTATAAAACTGTTTTTATGTGAGAATACCGTGCAAAATTTTGTGACGATTAGCCACAAATGAGAGAGAACAGTTAAAGTGTGGAACTAAAGAAATCACAACGAATAATATTATTCTGTAGATCAAAGAATTGAAAAATACCAATTTATACACGCATTCACTCGAGTAACAGACTTATAAACTAAGTTAGCTATTGGCTCTTAAAACTATATTAGCGTGGAAAGTAACGGCTTGTTAGTGTCACAATGTCGAGGGAAACACAAGTATAATTGGTTACATTTCATGCATAAAATAGCTGAAAAAGGCAAGAAAAATTAAGATAATAGACAATAGGAAACAGAGCAAATAAATAAATCCTGTAAAGAAAAAGTACGTCAGAGAGAAAGTTAAATATTCGTGCTGTTGGAAACAAAAGCTGAATGTTATTTTACGGTGAAAAATGTTGCACTGTCAGCGATGAAGGTACAGAAGTCTGTGTGCGCTAAGTCGCAGTTGCAGGAGAGAAATGTGAATTCTTGTTAGTCCAGAGAGAGTGTACTTTCACGATCTCAGCTTCCCTGGTTAGGCAGATCACTTCATACGCCAGTTGCATCGAAACTTTATATGACAGAGTCCCCTCAACTTCGAACCCCCATTCTTAAGAATATTATTTAAATTTATCACAATTAATTTAAATACGATGTGCGTGATGTTACTGACTGGGTTAGAATGATTCTTAGTGCAACACTGGCAAAGTGAAGAAATCATGTTCTTTCAGTTATGAAGAATGTTAAAATAATTATTATATTTGTTTACAGTCAATCACAATAAAATAGTAAGTTAAGATAATTAAAATGATTAAAATATCATCTTATGTTCCATATCGAGCATTCGATTTACATCGGAACATTCACAACATGTTTCGGTTTAACAAACCGTCATCAGGTGTAAATTATAAACTTTTTAAACTCAAATTACAATTATTTATAGTTTTTACAATTTCATAATTTTATCATATTTCTCATTATATTTTATGGAAGTTGTGTCTAGATATTATTACTATAACATTATTGTTGAGGTGGTGTTATTGATGTTTATATCAGTCATTTATGAAATTGAAATCGGTTCCGATGTGTTCAGAGGAGAGATCCAGAAGTGTATAATTTACACCTGATGACGGTTTGATAAACCGAAACATGTTGTGAATGTTCCGATGTAAATCGAATGCTCGATATGGAACATAAGATGATATTTTAATCATTTTAATTATCTTAACTTACTATTTTATTGTGATTGACTGTAAACAAATATAATAATTATTTTAATTAATATCACAATATGACGCAGCTATACTATATCATGAAGAATGTTAATCCAGCGTCAATGTCAGTCGAGCCAATGGGAGAGCTGGAAGAATGAAAGATTGCACACGAGATTCTCATACTGGCCAGCTGCTTCCCCTCGCAGTAGTTGGATCTCCAGGGGTAGTCGCAGCCCTCGGTGACCCCGCGGTGTTTGCCCGCGTACACGAGACCATTGGGGCAGTCATAAAGTTCGGGTTGTCCACTGACGCACTCCCAGTAGCGGTCGCAATACGTCACGTCAGCTATCACCCGATTCTTCACCTTGCAGGGGTCTTCTTGGTCTCGGGTGGCTTTCTGCGCCAAGCCTGTAGTGGCAAACATGATTAGTAACCTTACAGCTACCGAGCAGTGAGATGGCCCGGGACACGGACAGAATGCTACCACGATGTTAAAAATGCTTCCACAATTTTAAGTAAAAACGCACCCTCAATTCACTGCCTGTCTGATTTTAATAAATTCTCTGCGAAGTACTTAAAATTTTATGGTAATGGCAACGACTTGTCACTCCATTGCTCCGTTCGTTTGCGGAGATGGATCTGCAATGATGACGAGCATTCGACGAAAATATTCCAGTATTGTCCTTACATTTTTAATCTTTTCGTCTATCGGCATTAGCTTGGAGAGACATAGAAAAACCACGATAATATTCCGTTATGACAGCCGGTAACCTGTCTCAGCTTTAAACTGGGTAATTCTCGAATTTATTTTCAAACCGATACAATTAACGACTTGTTCTGAGACGTCACTTTTTTAAATTTAACGTGACGAAAGATCCAGTGAAGTCAAACATTATTTATAAAGACGTTATATTTTTGTTTTACACAACTATTTAATTAAAAAAATTAATTTCTTCTTTATCGCTGATTCATAAAACACAAATCGACATTAAGCTGAACACAGAGTGTGAGAACTAGTTTGTTTTCTACAGATGCTGAGATCGACTAGTACACCATTTGAATCAATGATCCCCATTCTATATTAGTAGGCTTCAAATAAACTCTTTTAAAGTTTAAAGTGCATGCCAAATATTTGCTTGCGTACCTATGTTGTATATTTAAATGTAATTAAATGCCAATTTGTTCAATGGAAAACTGCATTTAAGCGAGCTTGATATAAGAACAGAGAAACGAAAATTTAATCTTAAGCTTAAGATTAAAATTAGTAAAATTATGCGGTTTTGATTTCCCTAAACCATGTGATTGTTTCTGTGAAGAGACGTATTTAGAGACTCTAGACGATCTTAGTGTAACACGAATTTCAACTGCGAAGATCAGAAAATACATTTGTTTGAACTGAAGATAAACATTTCACCATCTTCCTTCGAATATTACATGGTTGTATTATTTCCAAACACTTTTATATTAGTCTTAGGTAGAAGGTTAGGGCCCCAGACGAAGAGGCAAATCCTTGTCTCTGACAGCAGTCGAACCCCTAAGCCAGCCGATAGTCATTTTACCTTACTGACTGAGCTATTTAGGCTTATTTTCATTCTCTGTTAATAGAGTGGGTTTGTCGTGACCCTATTCTGCGATGCTACCACAGCCAGACAACCATTTTCTGTGGCCAACACGAAGTACAGTTACGCGAGACTTACTCCCACCCAGGATACACTGGCGCGCCATTACATTACACTTTCACTTTGTAGCAGGGCGTCATGTCACGGGTTAAACACAGCAAATGGTAAGGCGCCCATTTTGTGCCATCAATTTATGACAAGCAAGCCAAGAAAATACAGTAGAAAGCTGAATTCAGAGAAGTATCTTTCGAAGCCAATTAGAGAAATCCCTAGCACGCAGATGGAACTCAAATGCCATGTGGCTCATTTACTATTCTTAATGCCTGAAAATAAAGAGTAAGTGGATACCGGATATAATAAAAAGGTTTCATTAACTGAATTAAATAGATAAATTCTATTCTAATTAGATAAATACTGATCCTTAATCAATTACCAGTGAAATTAATCGTTATATAAATTGTAAGACTCGATAGTCTACTTAAATATAAGTATACTGTTGGAAGGGTGTAAAGAAGAATTTATAGTGAAATATGGACAAAACAATGAATAATACTTTCAACGAAATAAACATTAATCCCAATTTACGTACAGATTTAGGAATAGACACGATTTATGTCTTCGATTAGCCCACAGATGACCTACTTATGGCTAAGAAATAAGCTATTTTCTTAATTAACAACCGTTAGCCAAGTTATCGATTATTACTTTCTTAATTAAGAACCATTAGTCGAGTTATCGATTATTACTTTCTTAATTAAGTACCATTAGTCAAATTATCGATTATTACTTTCTTAATTAAGAACCATCAGTCAAGTTATCGATTATTACTTTCTTAATTTTGAACCATTAGACAAATTATCGATTATTACTTTCTTAATTAAGAACCATCAGTCAAGTTAGCGATTATTACTTTCTTAATTAAGAACCATCAGTCAAGTTATCGATTATTACTTTCTTAATTAAGAACCATTAGTCGAGTTATCGATTATTACTTTATTAATTAAGAACCATTAGTCGAGTAATCGATTATTACTTTCTCAATTAAGGATCATTAGTCAGGTTATCGATAATTACTTTCTTAATGAAGAATTATTAGTCATGTTATCGATAATTACTTTCTTAATTACGATCCGTCAAGCTTACGGAATCATATTTGTGTCCTCTTCAAAATTTCTGTCAAACTGGTCGGCTTTCGCGAAATCCTACATTAACACCACGCCACATGGTAGGTATACCAAACATCGTATTTCTGAATCTACTATAATCCCCAATAACAAAAAGACTGACGTATTAACTTGTGCAGTATAAGCGATATTATAATTCCCCGTTTTAAAGTCCGGAGCAACTTCTCACTCAAAGCACCGCCCGTGTTAATGCTGTCATCAATCTAAGAACGCCAGCCTGAAGATTAATGTGAATGTTTTAAGGAAGCATTCAAGTGACGTGGCAGCCTTTCTGTTCGCTCTCACCCGGCCATCTCTACTTGCCACTTACTCCTTTTCTCCCTTCCCGTGCAGTCGGCGTTGAACTCGTAGTCACAGACCCCGTCGAAGGGTCCTCTGCGGCCCTTCCCGACGTACACTAGACCGTTGGGGCAGTCGAACTCGAGGGCCTGTCCATCATAACAGGCGTAATACCTGTCGCAATGGGTCACGTGAGGCGTCGTCTTTATATTCGTCAGCTTGCAAGGGTCTTCATATTGTATGTCGCCTAATACGTGGACTAGATCAAGACATAATAATGTTATATAGAGTTAACTATTCTAAAAACACGACGACGTTCAAATTATAGTGATACTCGATTTGAAATGGTCAGTCAGTCCACCCGTTTCATAACCACTGCACATTAGTATAATTCAAACCAAAACTTTAAGTAAGTCACACCCATTCTTTTCTGTGGTAAAAGCTTATCAGCGTTTGGCGATCCCTGCTTCTAGTACTTTTCAGTTTATTTATTTATTTGTAGTTTACTTAACGACTCTTTTTAGTGTCTCAGACTATACAGCGCGGATACTTTTCCAAAGTTTCGTTATTAATTTTTTTTTATTTCTATAAAAAAGAAAAAGATAATTTTAACAGGAATTTTAAATACCCTACGTAATACTGATTAAAGATTAATAATAGACTAAACGTCAACGACTGAAATTCAATAACATTTTACAGTATTAACAAACTTTCCAGGAACACAGTAACAAAGTGTGAAATACTGACATCGTTAAATAAACAATAAATAAACAAACAGGGTTTTATATATATATATATATATATATATATATATATACACGTTCTACTTGGATGTATAATTAATTTAATAAGACTATACATTATTTATAGAAAATAAGTTAATTATTCGATTTTTGTCCGTCTAATCACAATTCATATTTAAAATTTACAATTAAGATAATTAAAATATCATTTTATGTTCCTCATCGAACAATCGATTTACAATTGGAACATCTTTTTACAACATGTTTCGGTTTCTATATAAATCATCTTCAGGTGTAAAAGTTAAAATTATAAACTTAAAACTTAATTACAATTTCTGATATGCAACTTTTTGGTGATGTTATTTTAATATGATGATATTTTAATTATCTTAATTGTAAATTTTAAATATGAATTGTGATTAGACGGACAAAAACCAAATAATTAATTAAATTTCACAATATGACGCAACTATATCATCTTAAGAAAATAAGTTATTAACATTTGTAAAAATTAGTCTGTTGTAAATGTGAAAGAATTAAACAAATAAAAATCTATATTGTTGTTGTTATTATTAATGACTGGTTTACTGACACATAATTCTAACTCTTGTCACAGCATAAAATTAAAGGACATTTTATCCACGCTACGTTTTCTTCTCTTGGGCTTAATAAGGGCAAGAATTTTGTTTACTGATCGAACTTGCTTATAGACATAAAGGATTTAAGTATTTCTGCATTTAAGTAAACGAAGATCGCTTCTGAAATCATTCGACGATTGTCTTTAATTTCAAATTAGTTTCGTTGATTCTGCAAGTTATTTATAATCTCACGGCTACTTTGTTGGGCGCTGATTATCCAAATCTCTTACATATTACAATAAGAAGAGATGTCTGTTGATTAAAAAATTTAAGAACATTACAGTATTTTCCATATTATCTTAAACTAGTTAATATTACTGTTCAAGGAAACAATACAGATCGGTTCAGATCTACCGCTGGCAATTTGAGAACCCGACTTTCTGAAATATGTTTTGAAGTTCAAAATAAATGATCAATCTCTTACGAAAATTAAAGTAGGACCCAACATTACTAAAAACCCGCAGTTTATTACAGAAGCCTTGAAGACCTCTTTTATTTATTTTTTTTCAAAATTTCCTCCTCTGTCAATAATACCACATACAATTTTGACTACTGCTGTTATGATTTTTTAAATTTTCTAGATATTTGCGAAGAAGACGTTAAACGGGTGCTTTGTGGTCTCTGTTAGATGAAATGCAATGGACCTGATGAAATTCCTAATTGTATTATGAAAGGCTTTTCTGAGCTGTTTAGAATTCTTTTTCTTTTACGTTACATTTTTAATCCATTGTTTTTACGCACTGGAAGTTCCCCATCATTACAGAATCAGGCGTCTGTTGACCTTACACGTAAGAAAACCAGCAGAGCTCTAATTACAAATTAAAAACATACTCCGAACTTAATTTTTCCAAAAATTAAGTTTTGTATACTATCACATATTTTTAATTTTAAATTTAAATTTATAAATCAGCATGGTTTTATTTAATTAAAGTTTACGATAACAGTTTAGTTACTTGAAGATAAGTGTCTTCTGGGATGTTGCGCCGTGTAGTCTGGACAAACCTTTGAAATACAAAGGCAACTGGATTCAAAATGTTCATCGCAAGCAAAGAAAAGTTCTTCCAAAATATGAACATAATAAAAGAGTATTTCAAGCGATTTTTATATGAATGATGCCAAAAAGGGGCAAAATGTGGCCTGATTCCCTGACCTCTAAATCTTAATGGGTATTTAGATTAATAGTATTATTAATAATAATTTCATTTCGAACTTCATTTCAAATAAATTAAAATGTAAAAGTACCACAAGCTAAGCAAAGTTCTTGAAAAAATACTGAAACAATTTTAATATATTTATTTGATTGATTGTATGTGTTCCAGATTAATAATTTTTGGACTGACATCCTTCGATACAGAAAGTTTTAGAATGATTATATTTCCACAAGAAATAACATCAGTTAATGTAAATATTCAGCAAGCCTCGTGCGACATTTTAATTTTCACCAAGACCTACATAGTCAGTAATAAGCAGATCATTCAGACAGCATCCGGGATAGAAGAGTAGATTGCAGGTTTTTTCATGAAATTAATAGGCACAATCAGACACTGCATCTCTTCGCTTGTGAACAAACAGAGGATGTCACAGTTACGGAACACGGATTCAGTAAATGAAACGAAATTAGCATTAAAGAATTTTGCAAGGACATTCAAATAAATTATTCAAAATAAAACTAAGTAAAATGAAATTTTCACGTTAGAAAGGTCATACTTATTACTCGCGTCTTATTAGAAACAAAACAAATGCAACTTTGAATCGTAACATTCTCACACGAACCAGGCAGTCCTTCGACTGAATCATGACTACGTAATATGGTGCAGCTGTTCCTCACTGTCCTTCTGTTATTTGGTCTAGCTACAGTTTTATGATCGAATAATCCGTTGCAGAACTCAGCCTGATCTTAGGGTAGTGCCCGAAGGATTTCGGGGTTTTAAGTGATAATTACGATGAACGGGAACACGAGAACATGCCAGAAAGTGGAAATCTAAAGGTACGATGACTCGAATTGGTTCAGTTATATCCTGTGAAATATGATAAATAATCCGACGACTGCTTGTTCACACAGCCTCCGACACTCAAAATATTTATTGCTCTAGAACAGTGATATTAAACGTGGGGTACGCGAAGACATCTTAGGGGATACGTGAAATTTAAAAATTATATATATTATTTTACGATAAACACTGAATAATCAGTAATGTAATTTATTTTATTTATATTAGATGTAGATTATATACTATGTATAACTTGAATTATATACCAACAACTTTAGGGGTACAAAATTGAAGAGAAATTATATCTGGGGGTACGCGAACAAAAAAGGTTGAATACCACTGGTATAAATCAGTGGTATTCAACCAGGGGTACGCGAAGACATCTTACGGGGCACGTGAAATTCAAAAAATATTATTTTATGATAAACACTGAATAATCAGTAATGTAATTTATTTAATTTATTTTAGATGTAGATTATATACTATTATAACTTGAATTATACACCAACAACTTTGGGGGTACAAATTTGAAGAAAAATTATATCTGGGGGTACGCGAACAAAAAAGGTTGAATACCACTGGTCTAGAACACAATGCCATGTGCTCAGTCTTCTTCCTTTAAGTTCAGAAAGACATCAAAATGAGCTCTCAACCTCACGATCTAAACAAACACGTTGTACTATAGTTAGCAATCACTTGTTAGACATCAATAACGGCAGAATAACTTGTTAACGTCCTGACTGGGCTTCGAAATGAAAGTCGAAGGGAACAAACAGCCTATAATGACTTTAAAAGCGCATTTGCCTTGAATCTAAAGTTGTTCCTTTTTCAACTGCCATGGAGTAGACTAAATAATTCTATATACCGCAACATCTGTAAAATTTGATGTTCTCTCCTTGTTCCATTCTTGCTTCACAACACACACAAGAGACACGTCTACTTCAGCTCACACTACGACCTTAGGAACTATCCCTTTTTGGATTCATATTCATGTCTGGTAGATGGCAGCACCAGTTCATGCCTCATAACATCAGTCCAGTTTTCCCAGTTGCCGCACTGTGTATAATTCAATCTGCGAATTTATTAATTATGACGGAGATATTTTAATTTAAACAGCCGTCTTAGATATCCTTAGACTATAAAAAAAGAAATGAAAGTGTGTGAACTAGTTTACACTGAATTTTACGGTAATCGTACAAACTGATCCAGGAAACGGTTCGAAACTTACTTTCTCATTTTAAAAATAAAACTTTTGTTCCGGAATTGATTTGATCACTGAGACATATCTGCCACGTAATCTCTTACGTACAAAAATCCCCGAATTTCTTTATCATAGTTTCTGTTCCTATCAATAAACGGGGCAGATGGAATTGAAACTCTGAGATTAAGTTTACTTTCGGGCGAGATTAAATTCTGTAAACAAAGTCGATACATGCACGTCGATACATGCATTTAATCTCCGAAATGAAACGATTGATTTCGATTAAATTATGTGTCATGGATATACAGAAAAAACCTGTCAAGGAAATGTAATTGGTGCGTATCGGATTAATGTAGTTTCTCCTTTTAAGTAGCTCAAAACAGAATTTCGTAATTGTTATCAAATTAAGCTGTTCACCGTATCAATACGTTTAACATAACATAAAATAGAGATCAAAAGCTGTAAGAGGTCTAAATAGATTCTCCCTTAAACATTCTGATATAATATGTATTTTACAGAATTAAAATACCCGGAAAAGTCAGTTAGAAATCATAATAAGTTTCACGAATTAGTTATAAAGATAATAAGAATCACATTGGTAAATCAGGTGTAATTTTAATACAATTAAATTTGGAAATTTTTAATCTCCTGTCTGCTGAATGAAATTGTAAAGACGAAATTTGCAAAACTACAGTTTCAGCTGTTGCTTTATGTCGGTCTGAAAGTTGGTCTTCTCCCGAAAGGTGGTAAAATGAAGAGCGGATTGAAGATCAGCATTTTCCGTCCGCGATGAAGCTTAATAAGAGGCTGTCAAGTGTCGTCCTGCTTTTCAAGGTTACTCTTACAAATATGTTTCCTGTTCTGGACGGCATTTACTCCTGCGAGAATATCTCTTTGCTCACGGATGGCAAATCATTGTGAATCTCGATCAGTTATCTTCTGGAATTTGTCTACGTCTCTGAGTGTAGAATAATTTTCATGAAGATTTCTGTCTTCTGGGTTGTTGCGCTGTGTAGTCTGGTAGATGTTTACCAACGTTTCGGAGGTCATACTGCCTCCATCATCAGGGCGATGAGTATGAAGATTTCTGTCTTCTGGGTTGTTGCGCTGTGTAGTCTGGTAGATGTTTACCAACGTTTCGGAGGTCATACTGCCTCCATCATCAGGGCGATGAGTATGAAGATTTCTGTCTTCTGGGTTGTTGCGCTGTGTAGTCTGGTCGATGTTTACCAACGTTTCAGAGGTCATACTGCCTCCATCATCAGGGCGATGAGTATGAAGATTTCTGTCTTCTGGGTTGTTGCGCTGTGTAGTCTGGTCGATGTTAACCAACGTTTCAGAGGTCATACTGCTTCCATCATCAGGGCGATGAGTATGAAGATTTCTGTCTTCTGGGTTGTTGCGCTGTGTAGTCTGGTCGATGTTAACCAACGTTTCAGAGGTCATACTGCCTCAGTCATCAGGGCAATGAGTATGAAGATTTCTGTCTTCTGGGTTGTTGCGCTTTGTAGTCTGGTAGATGTTAACCGACGTTTCAGAGGTCATACTGCCTCCATCATCAGGGCGATGAGCATGAAGATTTCTGTCTTCTGGGTTGTTGCGCTGTGTAGTCTGGTCGATGTTTACCAACGTTTCAGAGGTCATACTGCCTCCGTCATCAGGGCGATGAGTATGAAGATTTCTGTCTTCTGAGTTGTTGCGCTGTGTAGTCTGGTCGATGTTAACCGACGTTTCAGAGGTCATACTGCCTCCATCATCAGGGCGATGAGTATGAAGATTTCTGTCTTCTGGGTTGTTGCGCTTTGTAGTCTGGTAGATGTTAACCGACGTTTCAGAGGTCATACTGCCTCCATCATCAGGGCGATGAGCATGAAGATTTCTGTCTTCTGGGTTGTTGCGCTGTGTAGTCTGGTCGATGTTTACCAACGTTTCAGAGGTCATACTGCCTCCGTCATCAGGGCGATGAATCGTTGAACCCAGAAGACAGAAATCTTCATACTCACCGCTGTGAAAACCTCAAATCATACACTCATTTTCATCTTGTAGCAAACAAGCCCATATCCTGTAGGCGTTTTCTCATATTTCCTATCCACGTGACCACATCTTCTGTAACTTCTTACAAATTTCGTTTCAGGATTCTGTACCCTCTCGCCTTTCTTTACGGACGCAAGAAGTGCTTCAGCAGTAAGTGCCAGTAACGTACTTCATAAAATCTAATTTGTCGTTTGTTTATCTTGTTATATTTAGAAATTAATTCCTTTTTAATATTCAACATACTGATTGATATTTATATTTTTCACTGTTATTTATTCACCATAGTCGATCGTTGGGTCACATCTGAAATAAAGTGTGATCACTTAGGAATTACCGCATTACTTACTTATGTAACATGACTTAGAATGAAAATAGATTCTGGTTCCGAGTTTAGTAACGTTGATAACTCAAGTCTTCAGGTTTTTCAACAACAAAAAAAGTGTGTTCAAGAAGAGACATGCCTTTACGGAACGAACAAATATTATATATATTATATTATGTCTGTGGTTGTCGTCATGTTCCTTGCAGAACTCGACACGGTAAACCATGTTCAGAACCACTTGTAGTCCTAAGGTGTGCCTTGTATTGACGTCTACAACTTTCTTGTATTTATAAGATAGTGTAATTGCGTCATATTGTGAATATTCTAACAATTATTTATTTTAATCCGTCTTATCACAATATTTAAAATTTCTTATAATTAAGATAATAAAATATCATTGATGTTCCATATCGATTGATCGATTTACATTTTGGAACATCTTTTACACAACATGTTTCAGTTTTTATAAAACCATCATCAGGTGTAAATTATTTACGAACTTATGTTCCATATCGATTGATCGATTTACATTTTGGAACATCTTTTACACAACATGTTTCAGTTTTTATAAAACCATCATCAGGTGTAAATTATTTACGAACTTAAAACTCAAATATGATTCCATTTTGTGATGTTTCATGCCATTTGTTTTTCAATCTTGTATTTAGTGAAATGAAAGAAAACATTTCGTGAATTCGTATAATCTCGTTTTGAAAACACGGAGCGAAAAATATTAAATATGAATACAGTTGGCACGACACAGTAAATTGTGATGTCCACATAGAAAGAGATGAAAACAAATGAAATCGGGCACGCGTGTGTTATTCCTGCCGTTGGCTAACGACTCTCACTTTAGCTAACTGCCCAGCAGCGAAAGACGACGTCTTCCTGCCTCTTCTTTTGACCCAGATCTGATCTCCCAAACGTGCATCCACGCCTTTCACTTCCACGCGACTACCAGAAGCGTGTAAATAAGGAAGTCAAAACTCACGAAGAACAATAAACTGTAGTTGGAAGAAAGTGACAAAACAAACAACAGATAAAGAACATTCGACGTGGACGGTGACGAAACAATTGAACAGTTCGTTTGTTACGTATCGTCTTCGGTATCAACTCCACGGATTAAGTAAGCTCTTGGCCGGTCTTAGTTCTAAATATTCAGATTGTTCCTTCAAATTTTTTTTAGAACATCCGTGGTTTCGTCTTTCTTCAGCTTTTCTCTATGAATTCTCTAGCCAATTCTTTTGATTGATTTCAATTCTTACGATGATATATGCCATTTCCAGTTCTTAGCTAATTCTTCCATTCCTTCAGAGTGCATCTCTGAGGAACGCATTTCTGTAGGCTTCGTGCTTCTCCTGTGTTCATCTGATAACGTCCAATATTCTAATCTACATAAAAGAGTTGTCATAACTTTCTCCATAACATTTTTGCAAAGATTGTTTCGACCGTGCCATAGCAAGGAGTCCCATGTTCACTTCCAGATCACTCCATATAGGATTTGTGGTGGGAAAAGTGAGGGAAAAGTCGGACTGGGGCAGATTTTTCTCTGAGTTCTTCGGATTTCCCCTATCAATGCGTTTACACAGATGCTCCATTTCACTCATATATCATCTGTGGGGTGGACAACGGGCCAGTTCTGCAGACACATCCTCTCGAAACAAAACTGACTGTTTCTATAAATTTTACCCGGCTCTTTGCACAGATTTGCAGACGACATTTTAATGACGACGATCAGCCATCACCTACCCGATTCTCTGACCATTCATTACAAAGAATTACAATCAAAATGTTCATTGTGATCGCCCTGATGATGGTGGCAGAAAGGACCTCTAAAACGTTGATACATTTCCACCAGACTACACCGCTCTACAACCCAGAAGACAGCCATCTTCAAACAGTTAACTTCCTCAAATATAACGGATGCCTTCATCTTTTAATATCACAACAATGAACACTGGCCTTGTAATCCTGGGGTCTCGGGTTCGATTCCCAGCGGTGCCTGAATTTATAACTTGTGTTGGGCAAAGGCCGTGGTCTAGGCAACACGGAGTTTTCCTCCGGGGGCTTCCCCGGTTTCTCCGTGGCATCCCATTCACACAAAGAAGAAGGCAATGGCAAACCACTTCTGGATCATCTGCCAAGAACGTATATGAACAGGTCCCAGTCCGAGAAAAGGATGGAAGGATCCTGTTCATATGGACCTGTCGTCAGACAGAACACTAAATAATAATAAAAAAAATTAATGTAAATGTATTAAGTAATGAAATAGGTTTATTATTATTATTATTATTAAGTGTTCTGTCCAAAAAGAGCTCTCCAGTTGTCCCTATTCTCGGCTTCTCGCTTTAATTCCTGGAACGTCATCTTCTTTCCTTGTTTAAGGTCGTCGGTTAGCTTTATCCGCCTTCTTCCCAGTCTTCGCTTTCCTTCAACCTGGCCTTCTTTAGTAACTTCAAGTGCTATACAGTAACTAATTTAAAAATTTAAGACAGATACATTAGTCTACATTAAGGCCTATATTTTAATTAGTGCACTATTATATTATATTATTATTTTGAATACTTTACGTAACTTAATAACTTCCAATAACCGGGTAGCAATTATGGTAGGACGAATTCCATAATGCTCTTATCTGGTCTAAACACGCGAATAAATGTTGTCGAATTTGATGGTGATGAACTAAAATTATTTATTAAAATAATTCAATGTACAGGCCAACCAACAAGACTCATGGAAGTTCTAAGAAAGCTGATAGTTACTCGTCTGGTGAAAAGCTTAGTCGCATTGTATGGAACGCGAAAGGTTCATTGCCGTGTTGTCAAGACATTCCAATGGACACCTTTCCCAAACGTTTGAATCTAATGAACGCCATATTTTCTTTAAGAGCCAATGTAATGTTATTTTCCTTATTGTGTTCGTGTGCTCATCTCTTGTGCTGTATCTGTAATTGGCATTCTGGCTGTTGATACAGCACACTAATAATAAAGAATTGAATTGAATTGAATTATTGGTTCTTGCAGTGATCTATTCCTGTCAGCCTGATGTCTCATCTACTTTATTCTTCTTAATTGTGTAGAAATTGTACAAACTCACGATAAAATCAAATAAATCATTTCTGCCGATCAAACTGTTTCATATTACAGACAGGCCTGGCGCAAAATACTTCCTCATGTTTATTGAATTCGCTGTGGCCATTAACAAACTGCAAAGAAGTGTTACGGCGTTTCTCATCGTTAAACGAACCAGGAACTGTGTCCCTTGTGGATACAAAGAGAGACTTGCTCCCACAGCGACGTAGGAATGCCGTTTGTAGCATTACTAGTAATACAATGTTAAACAAACTTTTACTTTTTTACTTAGTTAAGCGACAACTTCCTCATGTGACGCCAAAGGATCACAGATTATTTCTGCAGTTTCTTGACATTACGATGTGAGACGGCTGTTTCATTCTCCTAATCCTTAATAAAATTACTAGCAAAGAATATCAGGAGATGGCTGTCTGCTGGGTTGTAGCGCCATGTAGTCTGTTAGAAGTTGACTACAGCCCTGATGATGGAGACAGTAAGCACATCCGAAACGTCGGTGAACTTCTACTAGACTACACATGGTTCAATCCCGGCCGAGGTCGATGGATTTTTAAGGGTGATAAAAATCCGTAGCACGATTTGCTTAGGAGGGGAATTAAAGCCGGCGTTCCCATGTCGTAGATTTACGACTTGTAAAAAAAACTTTACGAGCATGATACGAGATGTTTCGTAAGAGAAATTCAGCGGCCATTTCTCACCCAAGTCTCTCCTGATTAACTGCTAGATGGCTCTGGTATTCAAATCGGGATCGAGTAAAAATTGTGCAGAGTCAGTGGGCTAGTCACTCACTATTCATAAATGCACACTTCAAGACCAAAGGAGGAAGCTAAAACCTGTTCATTTACGTGAAACTCCATTCTTAGATGTTACGTACGGCAGGACTTGGTTATCAAATTACACAGAATTTGGGGCCCCAACTGTCTCAATTTTAAATTTTGAGTGTATTTTAAGTTCCTGTTAATGTATTGCTGTTTCACATATCAATGAAATAACACACTCATATGTTCTTGTGGAAAATCAGAGGAATGGCTCAGGCTTGTGCTTAAATTAGTAAATGAACGCGGTCATGGTGTTCCCCCACACACATGACGCCTATAAAAAAATCTGTTCCTCGCCTCGTTTGACTCGCCTGCTGTAGACCTGCATGTCTCAACACGATAACAGACGATGAACTCAAAAGGAAGGAACACAAAACTAATTTCACTTTTACTCACATAACGAGTGACTAAGTGTGCCACTCCTTGAGCCCGCAGGCACTAAACCATCTCACAACACCAATACTTCGTTCTCAAGAACATTAACTTAAGGACAAAAGTGATACAAGTAACAGGCGACCTAGTTAGTTCATACCATGACCATACATTACAACATATGATTTTCCTCGCAAGGTTTTTCGAGAGTGATAAAGCTTTAAAAACTTAACGCCAAAGAAATTCAAGCACTCAGTAAATGAGACCACTACACACTCTTTACCAGTAAAGTTAAAACGGCAGTGATTTGAACAAAAAACCAACTAAATTTTATATATTTTATATATTATATTATATCTTCAATATATATTACTTTGTTTTCTATTTTACTAATATTCATTTAACCTTTATGTTATTTACATTACAGACTGATATAAAAACAACAAAACGTTCACCCACACTAAAGTCACATTGAGCATGATGTATATATACAGAACAACATCGAGTGTGTTATTAAAAATGGAATAAAAATCTGAAAAAGAACATCGTTTGATAACTGGTAAAAATGTGATAAAAATGCACGCTAGCATAATGTATGAAAATTGTATTTGAATTATTTATCGTTTTGAAGCTTTATATAATTATATACACCTGAGGATGGTTCTTTTAGGAACTGAAACATGTCGTGAAACATGAAAAATGATGGTCAAATGTAAATCGAATATTTCGATAAAGAACATCATTTGATATTTTAAATGTTAATTATTGTAATATTTAATAAGAATTTATTGTGATTAGACGGACAAGATTTAATATATACTTATTATATCACAATATGACGCAACTTTACCATCTTATAAATTTTATTTCTAACAACTAAAAATAAAACAATTTGGGATTACCCGTAGGATATAAAACTGCAAAAATCTAAACTTAAACTAATCAGGAATTAATCGTATTTATTGCGTGTCTCCATGTAATTACTGGATTTGTTTCAGAACGGTTTTCTTTCTTTAAGGACAATATTCTCCCTACGCACAAATGCCAGACGTGTATAGATCACAGATTATGAAGCAGCGTCCTTGAGAGAATTTATCTTTTTGTCCTTAACTTCTTTTCTCGTCACCTTTCGTGATTTTCCGAATTTTGTAAACACAGTAACCCTAAAAAAAACCCATCCACGCTCTAAACACGGAAAGAAACATCAACAACGACTTCGGACGTTTGTCTATTATTCTATCGTCATAAAAGTGTAGATCCATGAAAGAGCAGTTAGTAAGGCGAGTACCTACGAGCTAGACTGCCGTGGCCCTCCCCCGACAAATTTAGAGACGTAGCTCTCCGAGATCCACCCAGCCTCAGGAACTCCCTCACATCCATTTGCTGTCGACTCCCAAAATAAGTGAGGTTATAATGCTGGTATAATGCTGTTTATACTTAGGATAAAATACAAGTTCTCAGTGGTTTCATGATGAAGTTTTACACAGAAACGCATATGTATGACATTCACAGCACTGTCACACGATTTAGAGGTCTTTAAAACTGTTTTTTTTGTTCAAATTACTGCTGCTATGGCGTCCCCACGGAGGCCACTTCTGAAAGGAAAGTTGGCTCGTATCACTGGAAAGTGACATTGTCACGCTGCAGTGATACTTCGCTCTCTCTAACCTGAATCTTTCGTGTTCAAGGTCACTCGACAGACTTCGTTGCCTGTCTTTTAGTTCACTCCGATTAGGAGAATGCACATTTTACGAATGATACATTTAATCTATTTTGTTGAGGTAACCTAGAAAACGAATATATTTTTATTTATCTGTATATTTATGCTGTATCACTTTCTGTTCGTGTGCCACAGAAGTGAATGCCTCTAAGCTACGACCTATTTCGCGAAAGGCTAGTTTGCAATTAAGCGTTGATCACTTGAGCAAAGAGGCAATTTCGTATTATGTCAACATTCACAAGGCTGGATTGGATAAAATATTATAAAACACTACAGTGAAATGCCAGTCCGTGCGAATGGTACGAACAAAAGAGCCCTGCACAGTATTGAAGAAATTTCGCAGTCGGAATCATAAAAATGCAATGGGACACCAAACTTTTTAATTTTAAGTCATAAATTGTATTTAATAAACACTACTAATTTATATTAAGTGTTCTTACAGTATTTGTTTGTTATTACTTTGAAGAACTAGATGTCATATAAATATTTATGCCTCAGGAACCTTGTCTCGATGGTCAGGTTATGAAATGTCTGGTATTGCGGAAGGAAACAATTCGAATTATGAAATAAGCAGTATTGTTTCATCAGCAATGAATACACTACGATTTTCCCACAGCTAAGTTTAAAGACAATCACGAAAATCACCATAACATTCTGGCCTGAGACTTCGTCGTCGTGTCTTGTAGGCGTCGTAATCTGCAAGCCTATAATCGGCATCTTTTTCACTTTCTGAGAACAAAATGTCTTAGATTTTTACACGTCATCACGATGTTCAAAACACTGGCCTACTAAATAAATGTGGATGAAAACCGAATCTAGGTTTGAACATAGAGCTTACTATAATTTGGGGTTAATTAGTGAAGGGATGTTAATGTAAAATGAATGTCGTGTACAGACGTTTTGAAAGTAACAGTAATTAGAGTACAAACATCCAGGAAATAGACCGCAAGCTATAAAACTAGTTTAATCATAAGAGTATGTAACTAATGTCTTCCTATTTGATTAGATTGAACATGTACTGTGCATGTAATTAGACGATTAAGCTCTACAATAGTAATAATGACAGCTTTAATCTATAATGTTTAGAAAGGAAAAGAAACGTGTAAGACTTATTTTGTGAACTTAACAAAATTTCTTTCTGGAAATATGTTGCATTTCTCAGTAACTTTAGTCTTCAAATGTTGCGACGGAAATCGAGCCAACAATCACTACAATTCTGAGAGAAGTGTACACAAATCTCTAAACACTGATGGCTTTGCGAAATTTCCTTCGGCAATTCTATTATATTTGTTAAACTTGAGCTCAGAAGTTCGCTTTAGCAAAACCTGCAGCTGTTATAAGACAGCTTAGACGAAGCTACAGGAACAGGTTGTAAGAGCTGTCGTCGTCTGACATTTTCAGAAGAAGTAGGTGAGTCGACTCAGCTTATATAAACTTAGAAACAAGACAGGCAACGTTCTAATTCGAAGGCGTCTTGTCCTAGGTTAGGTTAGGTTAGGTTAGGTTAGGTTAGGTTAGGTTAGGTTAGTTTAGGTTAGGTTAGTTTAGGTTAGTTTAAGTTAGGTTAGTTTAGGTTAGATTAGTTTAGGTTCGTTTAGGTTAGGTTAGTTTAGGTTAGGTTAGGTTAGGTTAGGTTAGGTTAGGTTAGGTTAGTTTAGGTTAGTTTAGGTTAGTTTAAGTTAGGTTAGTTTAGTTTAGGTTCGTTTAGGTTAGGTTAGTTTAGGTTAGGTTAGGTTAGGTTAGGTTAGTTTAGGTTAGGTTAGGTTAGTTTAGGTTAGGTTAGGTTAGGTTAGGTTAGGTTAGGTTAGTTTAGGTTAGGTTAGGTTAGGTTAGGTTAGTTTAGGTTAGGTTAGGTTAGTTTAGGTTAGATTACTTTAGGTTCGTTTAGGTTAGGTTAGTTTAGGTTAGGTTAGGTTAGGTTAGGTTAGGTTAGGTTAGGTTAGGTTAGTTTAAGTTAGGTTAGTTTGGGTTAGATTAGTTTAGGTTCGTTTAGGTTAGGTTAGGTTAGTTTAGGTTAGGTTAGTGTACAACGTCATGAGCTAAAATTAAAGAACATTTGCTGTTAGATTACAACAGAAAAATGACGTGACAAGAAGAAAAATTGCATTATAATATGGAGACTGAACATCTCAAATATGGTCTTCGGTTCTTATAGTACTATCAACTCAATGTTGCAGAAACGAAACATTTTCATACATCACCTATTCGGGGAACAAAAGTCTGATGTCAAAAACGAGAGGACAAATAGATTTACTAAAACTATTCATGACGTGAAGTCACAAATGAGGTCGCATCATATCAAAATAGCATACTACACATGTTAATTCGTTGTTAGCCGTAGGAATTTGTTAATATAAGCGACTTTTCCAACTTGGTTCCGTCGTGTTACTGTATTGACACATATTTAGTGATTTGCATATTAGTCCAGTAATACGATACGAATTTCACATCATCTGCTGTTAATGACCTTAAGCATAATGCATGTCATTATAACGAAAAGTAATCACCTACAGTTTGCATTACAGTCAATATCGAAACGTCGCTTAGTCTCACGATATCTATTTACAATGAACACAACATGCTTTAGCAAGGCAGTTTAATAGATTCGCTAAAACTTTGCTTACCAAGTGTCCACAGAAATCGAAAATGCAGAGATTTGTAACAACCGTCGTTAAATCTACAAAGGTCTGTTTCACAGTAATTTTCTTTACAAGTAACGTTTGTCGGAGTACAAACAATTCACCTCTCATTACTCTCAAAATTAAAAAACGTTCTTTCATTTTGAAAGTAACGCAAGGGAATCTCTTATGATATTAGAGCCCGGCATCTATGGAATCAATAAAATCTTCTCGGGCAGTCATCCGCGTTAACTGGTTACCGTAGTAAACCGACGTTTCGGGAACCAACTTTGTCCCCATCATCAGGGACTTCCGGGGTATCCAGTCACATCAGAACCCTGATGATGGGGACAGATTTGGTTCCCGAAACGTCGGTTTACTACGGTAACCAGTTAACGCGGATGACTGCCCGAGAAGATTTTATTGATTGTACTCGCCGCGAAAGTCTCAAATCCTATATCTATTAAATTAATCAACACTACCTCTGGAAGGTTCTCGACAGTGCTTAGCTCACCTGTAGCCAGGATGGCGGTAATCGCCAACAAGCACGTGTTTCTCTTCATTGTCGTTATTTTAACACCACCGCGTCTCGTCTTGAAGGAATCCTCAGACCTGCTAGTTGATGACCATTCACAGAGAAACTACAAGACGTACTAAGCCAACTAGCAAAGCGCGCCCTTGGTTTTTCTGAAAGTTTCCCCGTCAGAAAGGGAAACTGTCATTGGTTGCCAGATGCGTTTTTACTCGCGATGCATTGCCATTGGGCCTGTGAAAGTGTGACGTCATTCTCAGATGCGGCGATGTTTCGTGATTCGCTCTTTCGTCTTCTGGCAGAAATTAGGACACGGAGGACGTTATGGCCACTGACTATTATAAATACAAATATGGATAATTTCATTGTAAGCTCACTTCAAGAAACAATTTTCACCAGCACAAAAGTGGACGTGGCAATAGAAATGTCTTCATAACTCATGTAAATTAGTGTGTTTGAAAAGAGAAATCAGTACAATAAAGTGGAATATCAGAAGGTGCAGACAGCCAATAGCCCGATGTTAACAACACCATTTTCTATTCGGTTAAGGACCAAACAGTGAGAAGCTGATAAAATCATCGGTTTATTCGGTTCTTAATTATTTAGATATATTTATTTAATTCCTCTTTTCAGCTCCATACGTTATATCAATATAGATATAAGTAGTAAAATAATTCGTGAACATGAAATATAAAGAACGTGGCCTATCTTAAGGCAGGCCCTATCGCCCGCCCATTTACCCAGAAGGAGTGAGAAAAATACACAAAACCTCGATCAGGATAATCGGTCACGAGTCACAATTTGGAATCAGGAACATGAAACAGAAGTATTTTCCACCTGTCACGACGTTCACAACGGCTCATTCAAAGATGCTGTGTCATTTCGTGAAGTAGCGACGAATGTGAACGGAACATGTCCTCAAGTCCTTTAAATTCCTACTGCAGAATTGGCCTGGAGAGTCTGAGAAAAACCATGAGAAATATCGATGATATAAGATCTGAGGTTCTGACGGCGGTGAATACGTCTTTTAGGGTGTAAGACCATGTGTACATATAGACCGCTATCAACGTTTTGATTAAACACATTGCCCCCATCTTCAAAACTCGAAGGCTTTAATGAATCCATAGGCTATTTAGGTCCAACGGTGTAATACCCCAGACGATCAGTACGAAATCCCAGCCTCGCTAGCCGATCCTGGCATTCGTACGAGAGATAAAAAAAACTATAAAAAAAATATTGCGATCCTGTACGCCTCACTTTTTAAATGATTATTTACTACGTACGAAAATTAACCCAATTACTGCAAAGAATTATAACTTTATTTCCTTTGGTATTTAATGATCGTCTGCTTTTTTTAAGTCTTGGAGGTGAATTTTTAAGGTAATATAATGAGGGAGATCGTTCAGATGAGCTTACTAGCTTAATGAATGACACACGTGGTCAATGGGGGTGTCTATTTAATTTCGTTAATTGGCGTTAATGCCCCAAACACTGTACAATCACTGGTATTATTTTTTTTATTTGTAGTGTTCTGTCTGACGACAGGTCCATATATCATGAACAGGATCCTTCCAACCTCTTCAGGTTGTCAGGGACCTGCTTATACATATATACATTCTTGGCAGAGATGATCAGAAGTGGTTTGCCATTGCCTTCTTCTGTGTGTGAGTGGAGTAATTTTTGGGATGCCACGGAGAAACCGGGGAAGCCCCCGGAGGAAAACTCCGTGATGCCTAGACCACGGCCTTGCCCAACACAAGTTATAAATTTGAGCACCACCGGGAATTGAACCCGGGACCCCAGGCTTACAAGGCTAGTGTTCTGACCGCTAGACCACCGTGGCGATCACTGGTATTACTCTTAACTTTTTATGGATACACTAGAGGCCACGTAGTCACTGTAAGAACCGTTACACGTGAACGGTTACAAAACAAGTTATTACGAAGAAAGTGATGTTTAATTTTAAGTGGGAGTCTTCCCTTCAAGTAGCTAGCGAGTATTCGCCATTATCTTAGAGAACTAGTTAATAAATACCAAGATTAAGTAAACCAGGTAATTAAAAGAGGTTATGTGACATTTAGGAACAAATAATTCTGCGTTGTCAGTCGTAGACGAAGATCCCAGCGATCTCTGCAGAAGAGAGCTCATATTCGCGTATCAGATTGGCTGAAACATTTAGGTCATGGAATGTTCCGAAAGCAATGTCCGGAGACAAGGCTTACAGGCAAACCTCATGGTTGTAACAGTCCACACGTGACGTACAGTGGTTTTAAGCATCAATATCGGAGTCTCGAGCTCCCTAAAACTATCCTACCATGAATTCATACGAATTCTGTACAATTAAATGCACTGAGAATTAATAAGATTCAGAGTGATTCATAAGTTGATATAATTGCGTCATATTGTGAATTAAAATTTAATTATTCGTGTTTTTTTTCCGTCTAATCACAATTGTATATAAATAAAAGTATACATAAGATATTAAAATTTACCAAATATGTAAATGATATTTTAATATCTTATGTATACTTTTATTTATATACAATTGTGATTAGACGGAAAAAAACACGAATAATTCAGAGTGATTGTTAAACAACATGTTAATAATACTGGGCGAGTACAAATGAAGAGGCTCTTATAACGAAACTTCATCCAGAACTTCACTTCATTCATTCATTCCTCTTAAATCTGAATATTTGCTCAGCACCCTTTTTTCATAACCTTAACTGTAATTTTCCTTTTATGTGAGAGACGAGATTTCACACCCATACATGTAAAATTAAAATTCTTTTTATTTTAATATTTACGTCTTTAGATTATAAATTGAATGATAACTAACGCCCCTCGAATTTCATCTGATATTTGTTTGTGGACGCAATTTTAATTTGATACTGTCGTTCTAAAAATTTTAACTTCGCTAAATTTTCCAAACGTTTCTTACCTACTTTTATACTATAAATGTGTCCTTCCGAAATAATAGCAAGTTTAATTTGAACAAGAATAATCAAATTAAGCATACACTGAAAATAAATGTTACAAATATAATACTGGCAAACCAATATTTATATTTTATTAAAAAATTATCCATAAACCTACCATTTCAGAATAAAACGTTGGCTGACGCTACGAGAGGTGACCTCCACAAATCACCGAGACAGGTCAAGTGTTTTCAAAGAAACATATTTCCTCTGGGAGCATAATTACTGGGAATATACAAAACGGGATACTCTTTGAAGTAATGGCTACTGTTTGGATGATCAGAGTTCGATTCCCGGTGAAGACAAGGAATTCTTCTTTGCCGCCACGTTCACCTGCAACATCAACACCATCTAGCGCCAAGGTTAAGAACGCGTGGAGCTGTATTTCTACTACCCACATGTCTTTGTGACGTGATTCTTAATTTAAGAAGAGGGACACACATAGCACCTTCTTGTACTAATAATATCGTAGGTTTTTTTGTGAAATGTTGAAACGTGGTGCTGCATCCTGATGGTCTGTGTCAGATTTGCTTCGTTCTTGCATGCAGACGGTATCGGTCTGATGGAAAGGATTAGAAGAACGGGACATTAGTATATTTCATGTTTCGTTTCTTCTCTAAAGAAGAACTTTATGTTATAATCGCCTTTAATTCAATGGTAAAACAAACCACAGAAGTTGTTGATAACATCTTTTACTTCGGTGTGAAAGACTGAAAATGAAGAAACATGTTCTGTGAGGCAATCTACACGCTTGCCTTACGCAACGTGTAAAAAGGTGCAGTTGATTCTATTTAAATTAAACACAGACACTCCCTCGTCAACAATGTCGTTGTGATATACAGTAAAATATTAATATATCATTAACATCCGTTTTTAATCGCCCGGAGGAAGATTACGAGACAGACCTGATCATTCGCCGATAATTATGCCAAGAGGCCTTGAAACTTAGTAACAAAATCATGATATAACAATATGTAATAGTTGAATTCTTACGAGTCGTAAGATAAAATATTTGGAAACTAAAGAATAAATCAAAATTGTATTCGTGAATATATTAAAAGCGCTTGAATTTCGGGAAATGCTTACTATCATAAGATTTAGAATATTTTATCTTCCAATATCCTATCTAATAATGTATATAGATGAGAATATATAAAACTATAATTTTACATGTTCTTTTAAACGGGTGTGAAGATTTGTGGAGTCCGAGTGCAGAGTACTAAGGAGAACATTCGAGTTTAATATTTTGCATTCTACAATGATTATTATTAGAATGAACAAATCAAGTAACTAGAAATGTATCATGCATGGGAGAGATCAGAAACACATACATATAGTAATGAGGGTTCTTAACCGTACTAGAGAACTATTTTCATTAAAGAAAGAAATTCTGAAACACGTTGAATTTGTACGTGTGCAATATTTGTAAATCCTGGTGGGAAATCTTTCTGGAAAACAACCACTGGTCAGACCAAGAAGGAGGAGGGCGGATAATATCAAGATGGATCTTAGGGAGGATGACAAACGGATAGAATCGGCTCAGGATCGTGTCCGGTGGCAGGTTTTGTGTCATCGGCGTTGGACCTGCAGGTTAGTCATCTTTATTTACATAATTAAAGTAACTCTAATCGCTTCAATTATGGCTGATTTTGACAAAACAGCGTACTACGACGTTCAAATAAATATCACGAGAGGTTCTTACGTGGTGGAAATTAAACTAAGACCACAACAGCTTCAGGCTGAAGCCAGAAACACTTCTAGTATTTTGAAATACGCCAAAACTCCCTGCTTCATAATCCTTTAAATTCTACCACAAGCTTATTTTTAGCATCTCGTCGTATCACTCGGTATTACGTAATCAATGTAGATGATACAGCATCGTTAAGAGACTACATCTACGCGTTATATTCAGTTTTTGAGTGTTAGGAAGACGGAACTGGATCAAGAAGGAACAGTTTAGTAACCAACTTTAGTTTGCTCTTTTGTTGTTTAAAGTCGTCTACTTGAAATATTAGGCGAAAATTGTTCACTTAGGAACAGATCGCTCTTCTCGGCAGCCAGAATTATACCCATGAACTGATGCAATGCATTTAAATAGATTATCTGAGCTATTTTTATGTCTTCTATCGTCCAAATCCGACCTGATCACAGACTATTTTTGTATTTTGACTGTAATCAATACTTACGATTAAGTATTGAGTTAAATTTCATGATGATTTATGGTTTTATGAAATAGCAATCTAATTCATAAAATTTCACATTTCTTAATTTTGTGTTTATATTTTCAGATTTAATTATTCTTATCGTTAGATATATTCTTTTCTATTTTCAAGTAAAAATATAACAAACACCAGGATCTTAAAATAATTAATAATAAGCCAAAACATTTTCTTAATAAATTTCACGAAGAATTTTTAATTTTTTTTTTCGCGAAGACTTTAATGACGTCACGTATCTACAAATTTTTGCGGAAGGGTAAAATTTAAGTCTAAGATTTCGTGGAAGGGGAGGACGGGGAACTGTGAGAGGTTTTCTAAGTGACCATCCACTACAGTGGTGTGTGGTTGTGGCACATAAAATGCTTACCAGCTCTTTCGTTATCAACGCAAGAGTTTGCCATCGTTTTGTGTCCCACACCTTCCCTAAGCTGCACCCATACTCGGCAAGGAATGAGTGAGGTTTTATTTATTTTCATTCTTTGTTATGAGAGTGGAAAGCGGTTGGCTGTGCACGTACATTAATTTGACCAAGAGCAACGATCCATACATGATTTCAGGCCACATAACTCATGGGACTACTACTACTTAGTGTTCTGTCTGACGACAGGTCCATATGAACAGGATCCTTCCATCCTTTCCTCGGACTGGGACCTGTTCACATACGTTCTTGGCAGATGATCCAGAAGTGGTTTGCCATTGCCTTCTTCTGTGTGTGAATGGAGTAATTGTTGGGATGCCACGGAGAAACCGGGGAAGCTCCCGGAGGAAAACTCCGTGTTGCCTAGACCACGGCCTTGCCCAACACAAGTTATAAATTCGGGCACCGCCGGGAATCGAACCCGAGACCCCAGGATTACAAGGCCAGCGTTCTAACCGCTAGACAGGACAATGTTATATCTTTCAATGCCTTTGTTATGTTGGTCGAATGTAGGCCAGTTAGACGAACAGACTCACCACCTTGAAGTTCTGCTTTTTTGATATTAAAAGATGCTTATCCTCTGAGGTAGGGACACGGATATGAAAGCCAGTTGGAAATTGTTTCGTCATTATCACCAGTTTCCACTCTCAGACTGAGAACTACATCAAACAGACGCCATTGTTACATTTGTTTATAATCTTCTGGAACATAATTCCTTGGTCTCCTTAAGAATCCTTTTTAGGATCTTAGGACATATTTTTATGAGTGTCGTATATAATCTGGAATTCGCAGAGAACTTTCTGGAGCACACGTTCCTCAAAGGCGTTTCTTGGGATATGTTTCGAATCTTCTAGAATACACGTCTCTAAGACTCGTTAATAATCTTCTGAAGCGAAATTTATCGGTGAGACATATTGAAAGGAAAATAAATCTTATTTCTTTTTATTCTGAGTCCCCTAGTTTGAGGTCACTTCACTACGACCTCTGATGGAGCTAGTTATTGAAGTTGATCATACCAATTCTTAAGTACTGGGGAAATTAACTTTTCTGGCTTCATAAAATCAGATACTTTTTCATTTCGTGGCTGTAAGCTTTCTTAGCCAGTACAAAATCAAAGTTAACACTTACGGGCCCAACGAACATGCCATCTGAGATCAGGTTGTGCGTTTTTCATACTTTCATATTGTCGTCGAAGTAAAGATACTTGGATAGCGTTAGCTGTTATCCAATATTATTTTTGAAAGGCTTTTTAAACAGTGGTAAAACGTAACTTTTGTGCTCTTTAATCAGATCCAGGGTGACACAGATTACAGCGAAGTTCGACGAGGCATTTGGAACCAGTGAATTCCTCTCCCCCGGCTCATAAAAGCATTTCTTTTTCGTCTCAGTTTCTGCATCGGACAAAACACGCGAGCATACGGCACGATGGAGAGCCCATGTAAGGAAAAGTGGCGAGTGATAGCGGAGAATCTTCCACTAAGTGCTAAGAGAGACACAATCTCAAAAACAACATTGTTTTTGTTCGTGTCCTTCACATTTATCACTGAAGGTGAAGGGTTTTCAACTCACGATAAACAAAATGGTGAACTTTTATAAGATATTGTAGGTGCGTCATATTGTGATTTTATTTAAAAAATAGTATTAAAATATATTAAAATTGATTAATTAATGGTTTGAATCCTTTAATTCACAGACCAATATACGCAGCATTAACATCACTCCGACAATACGATTGTATCAATGATATATAATACAACAACAAATGTTGATACAATGTGAAAAATGAAGAAATGATACGAAAATTAAAAATTAGTAATTGAATTAAGAGTTTATAACATACACCTGATGACGGCTCTATGAAAGCCGAAACATGTCGAGAATGTTCCATATGTAAATCGAGTACTCGATACGGAACAAAAGATAATATTTTAACCATTTAATTATCTTATATTACTTTATTGTGATTGACGGACAATTTTAATATATTTTAATACTATTTTTAAAATGGTGAACGTCATTTCGTTGTACAAGTTAAATTTCACATTTGTCGGATTTACGGGAGCGAAAAGTATCAGATACAATCTAAGATATATTATCTTTTCGACTGACAGATAGAAGATAAGTCAAATTTTTCATTTTCTTTAAAATTATTGCTTTGAAAGACGTGGTATTTATCTAGAATTTTCAAGTCTTAAATTACCTGTGATGAGAATAATTTTTTTTATAATTTCTCAAGAGATGGTAAAGTTGCGTCATATTGTGATATAATAAATATATATTATTTAAATCTTGTCCGTCTAATCACAATAAATTCTTATTAAATATTAAAATATTACAATAATTAACATTTAAAATTTATGATGGTCTAATGTAAATCGAATATTTCGATAAAGAACATCATTTAATATTTTAAACTTTAAATGTTAATTATTGTAATATTTTAATATTTAATAAGAATTTATTGTGATTAGACTGACCGGTAAGCGTCTCCATCTGCGATACAACCTAAAGCAAAATCATAATCTATTTGTTTAGGAATAAAAACTTAACACTCTCGTACTCTGGACATAAGCGTCATGTAAATTTAGATTCTTGCTTTAATAAGTAACATTTCTTATTAGAAATCTTTGGTAGTTCACAACGCTTCACAAAAAATAATAAAAATACAAAATGGCTGGTAACAGTGAATACTAGTCGTTTGATATCACGAGGTCTGCTCAGCTTGAAGGCTGAAGTGTACAAGAGAAACGGTCTGTGAAAGTTTCCAGCTTCAAACGCTGAAGGTGAAGGACATGTTTCTTAGGCGGAGTTTTCTACTACCAGACTGAAAACATTAGCAGTAATCATCTATTTCAGTTCAAACAGTTTGAATTCCGAGAAGAATATTTCCCACATAATGACAGTCTACAAAGGAAAAACAATTAGTCGACTAAGAGCCAATGTTCGTATTCTGGGTAGTAACACCTTTTGAACTTTTACGAAGACGTCAAAGTTTCGGAGACACGTTTTGAGTCTAAAGACTGAAGAAGGAGATAGTAAGTATATCTGAAACGTTGACAGGACTTTTCTAAAATGGATTTTAGGAAGCCTAGCCTAAGTTTTGAGGAATTGTAACTTTACTTAATGTTACCATAGAAGGTAATGGCGTTACGTACGTGAGCGATGACACTGAAGCTGTCACTTAAAAATTTCGCACACTTTCCATTTATCAGCATTTGCTATAGAAACTTAAAAGAAATGTTAGTGAAATCATAAGCAGCGAGCAAATCTGTTGAGGATCGACCAGGTGGTTCAGCTGTTGTTCTTGTGAGGCGCACAGACTGGTACCAGACATTTCTATTTCTTTATAGGGAGGAAGCCTACACGGTCAAAGCACCTTCGGAATAATAATGTAAGTTCGTGTGTACAGTCGAATACCAGATTCCAAATTCTACCTGGGCTAGACACTGCTCAGAATTGCGTATTTAGAAGTAATATTTTTTTTGGAAACGCCAATAATATGTAGTAACTTTGATCACAAGGAAAGTCAGTAGAGCATGTTTATTTAATAACTAACTAGACGGCTTACTTAATCACCTTGACAATACAGGGGGATACTGGGATACTGGGAACGACCCGTTCTTCAAGTGTCTGAGCACTGCTGGTCCCAACCTTTCGTTGGCTTTGATCTATTAGACATTCGGTAGGACTCCTTGGATGAGGGATCGGCCCGTCGCAAGGCCACCACAACATAGAAAAACGCGGACAAACATCCATGGCTTGAGTTGGATTCGAACCCACGGTCCCAGCGACCAAGCGGCACAAGGCCCAAGCCTCAGACCGCGAGGCCACTGCGGACCCCTATACTAGGAGAGGAGTACAATTTTTTTAGTTCAACATTATGCAGTTTTCTCCATGTCCCATCGTCCTCTCTCTAAGGCCCAAATATACTCCTCAACACCCTGTTCTCAAACATCTGCAATATGTGTTCCTCCCTCTGAGTGAGAGACCATGTTTCGCACCCATACAAAGCAACAGGCAGAATATATTTATTTAATAAGCGAAGTTAAATTTAAATATGATAGGAGTCAGAATGGATTTATGACTTTGAACAACCAGACGATTACATATGAAATAAAAAATTCTTACCATCCATTATTCTGGACTGTATTTTTCGTACGTAGTGAATCAGATAAGAATTTACGACGAAGGGGTATGTTAATGATTAAAAATTTCTGGACGGAAACCCCTAAGCGTGTGTTTCACTTTGAATACAGAATTAGGGGGTAATATTAAATTAATCTTAAATAGGTTATGAGGGCGTGGACTGAAGTGGTTTTTGACATGGTCCAGTGCCAATCTCTTGCGAGTTAATCTTTGTGATCCGGAAAAAAGGATACAAATTTTAATTATTCGTGTTTTTTCCGTCTAATCACAATTGTATATAAATAAAATTATACATAAGATATTAAAATATCATTTACATATTTGGTACATCTTTTTACTACATTTTGTCTTCTATACTCGTCCTTTCAAGTTCAGTAATATTTAAAAATATTTTTAAATTATTTACGTTGCAGGGCAATGTTAAACCACTATTACTTCAAAATATACCCTCACTCCAATGAATTTGGATGTAAACATCATCAGAAGTTACACAACAACAGTAATTAAGTTTTAGTTTATAAGATTATAATTTTTAACTTTTAACTTTACACCTGAAGATGGTTCAATGTAACCGAAACATGTAGTAAAAAGATGTACCAAATATGTAAATGATATTTTAATATCTTATGTATAATTTTATTTATATACAATTGTGATTAGACGGAAAAAAACACGAATAATTAAATTTTAATTCACAATATGACGCAATTATATCAACTTGTAATAATTTTAGTCACTTTTTCACAGAATTTGGGTTGGTGTCTTTGCATGTGTAATCTCGCAGAAACCCGTAAGCAAATCGCATTACAAGCAGCACAGAAGAATCGACGAGTTACGAAAACTTGAGCAGTTTGTTGACCTCCTGAGTGGGTGTCGCTCAAGACATTCCGCATACCTGCGTGTCATTTGCTGCTAGAGAAAGTGAGCCAATGTTAAACGGGTGTCACTTCCGCAGACGGAGAGCTAAGTCTGCATTGAAACAGGTAGGCCGATAAAAATCTTTTACCTGTACCTGAACATAAATTTCTACGTCACATGCACAAAAGTTTCCCCAGCATTTAAACGTACACAATTGGCTTTGTACAAAGTTACTTCTTCTTCAAAGTTCGCTGATAACATTTTACGTGTGAAAGCCATAACAAGAATTGTACTTTTTGGTGTCATCAAACTGAGGAGGATAACTGGACTGGAGCACACGTGACCAAAATACGAAATACAAGCAGAATTTTAGTAAGAAAATCTTAAGGTAACAGGCCATCTGTAAAACGTAGGCGTATATGAAAGTTAATATTAAAAACAAATCACGCATAGGTCGTAAGTGAAGGTATAGAGAGGATTTATGTACATCAGAGTAGGATACAGAGTTGGGCTTTTATGTCAATAGGGTAATGAACTTTCGGGTTTCTATGAAACTCGAAGGATAATATTGACCACCTGACAAAGTATAATTTTATCTCACTCCTACTGAATCTCTCGTTACTCGATTCAAATGTTGGAAGTATAATAGGATACTCGTCAGTTATTTCATAACAATTTATGTTTTCCTTATCAATTTTATGATTGCTCTTAGTTCTTACAGAATACTTCCGCGTTCGTATCGATCATACTGAGGGAAAAAACTTTGCTCGCGTTCGATTGTAACTCAAGAACTTAAAATGGAAACCAGACTTAGCAAAATTGTCCCTTGAGAACAGGAAGGGATATCAGAATGATCAAACCTCCGATAAAATGTCCTGGGTTCGAGAAGCAGTGGGAATGGTTTCTATATTTTTAGAAATTATGCACAACGAAACAGCGAGGAGATTAAATGAACAAAGGTAAAAACCTCAAAAAATGCGGTGGTTTCCAGTTCTGGTGAAATTGTTTTTGTAGATCGGAAACTATGCACAGGAGAAAAATGGCGCTTCGATCAATCGATCTTATGAGAATCGATTAACCGAAGACAGGAATGGAACGCGGTGCTTATAAAATACACGCCAGACAATGGGCAATGCCGAACACAGTGATCATATTATAAATCAATCATTGTCAGAGACTACCAGAGACCGAGTATGCCTTGTGTTATTTGTCAAAACGTATAAAACGTTCATGAACGTTATCGCGTCTGACATTCTGAAAGGAGCATAGTTCGAGTCAAATTTGGAACAATAATTCCCACCGTTTTATACAAAAATTCCTGCATTCGAAGTTGGACAACTGGGCTTTACCTGGAACAGACGATCCTCTCTCTTCGCTCGGCGTTACTCAGACTTTTTATTATTCTGAAGATGGTAGATGGAGGCATCAGAAAACCTCTGAAACGTCTGTAAACTTATATATATTTATTTTGTACAGTCTATACACAAACGTTTGAAGTTTATTTGTGTTGTAAAAATTATATAATATTAAAACATTTTGTTGTGTCAAATATTATATAGCGCTCTTAATCGTAAATACGATTTTACATTATATTATTTAGCGCTTTTATTAATAATAATTATTATTATATTAATATAATATAATATTAATTATTATTTATTATTAATTATTAATAAAAGCGCTAAATAATATAATGTAAAATCGTATTTACGATTAAGAGCGCTATATAATATTTTACACAACAAAATGTTTTAATATTATATAATTTTTACAACACCAATAAACTTCAAACGTTTGTGTATAGACTGTACAAAATAAATATATTTAATCAAACACAAACATGACGCATATAAGATACAAAAAGTCTGTAAACTTCTACCAGGCTACATAGCGCTACAACCCAGAAGACAGCCATCTTCGGACTCACCACTGTAAAAAAACCTCAAATCCTGCTTTTCATTAGTCTGATTTTCTATCGAAAATAAATCGTCCTTATGAAATTTGACGACGATATAAAATGGTTATAGAGACAAGTAACTTTCGCGTATAATTATTGTATATTTCAACTATAACCTAATATTTCTTTTCTTTATTTTACGCACGTATGACAGGAGCAACGTTTAGCGGAAAAACAGTATGTCACGAAATGTGACATGAACAAATGGACACGTATTCACTCGAAACAGGACTTGCAGGAGGAAAAATAGTTGGTAATCCGATAGACAAGCTGTCAGCTGAATTAGGATTTGCAGTAATCTTTTGTTTCTTTCGGAGATCCAACGCGTTTAGCTATCAACTCGAATCAACACTTGTAGCTTTCGTATTGTGTTTTTTCTAGACTGATGAAGCAGAACGCTGTCCTTAAATTTCCTCCTGTCCTTGGCCTTGAATGCCGGGGATTCTACGACCGGTTACCGTGTTCTGATGCAGAGGGAAATTTACCAGAGGCTGAAGATGTGAGCGACCATACATCTCCATATTGATCACGAATTATCAGACTTTCCAGGCTTCGGGCAACATTTGACCTTTCTCATCGACTCGTGAACCGCAAGATTATAGATACATGAGAAATATTTACTGAAACGCCAAGGGTTTTTATTTAAAATGTTACTAAGTTCACAAATTATTCAATAATCCCCTTTAATTACATCTGTCAAAAAGTGAGACATTTAACTGAGTAATCTATATAAAATCTAAAACTTCTTGACGATGGTGAAGAGTCAATTGAATAAAAATTTTCTTGGATATTATCCATCGTCTAGTAAATATAAAACGTAAAACGACGTTTCGGAGATGGGACTCTATCTCCGTCTTCAGGTTCCTACACAGTTGGGCCCACTAGATAGAGCTAATCCCCATCTCCGGACTAGGAACCTGAAGACGGAGATAGAGTCCCATCTCCGAAACGTCGTTTTACGTTTTATATTTACTAGACGATGGATAATATCCAAGAAAATTTTTATTCAATTGAGTAATCTATCATTATCAGGTTTAAGTTCGATTAATGGAATTTAAAATTCATCCCTCCGTGTGTCCATCAGTGAGACACGGATTTAATTCTTCGTCTTCCATTCTTCACTTGTTTTCAGCTCTAGACGCTGACAAGCGACTTTTTCAGACATAAGGTAAGTATTCTTTATTATACAAGAATTGCTAAACACTAACGAAGGCCTCATAAAATACAATAAAACATTCCCTCATTTGAAACTAGTTGGTTTTCATTGTCTTACTGGAAGCTGAGCCTTTGAACGAACTGTCCATGTGAGTACCAAAGATCTGTGATCGGATTTTGTCTTCAGAAGGTGAGGAAATTTCTGAAATGGAAGGAAGGATGATTGTTTGATAAGTACGAATATTTACGATTGGACAAATCGACTCAAAGAAAGGCTCACTCGTGCTGATGACGATAAACATTCTGTGAGGGTTTCCGACTTGAATATATGCAGAGATTCAGCCTAAGTAGTAAATCCATCAGCGTATTCTTGAGAATCGAAAAATCATTATTTATGACACTTTATCTGATACGAGCATCAGCGATAAAAACAAGAGTGTCTCAAGTCACAGTGAGAAATATATATAAAACTAACTAACTAACCAGATGTCTTACCGAACCCTAAGGTTCGTCACCGAATTAACCAAAGCCCTCCACCGGACCCTGTCCTGGGCCAACAAAATCCAGTCTCCTTCAACTCCTATCTCCCATAGATCCCGCCTGACATTATCCTCCCATCTACGTCTAGGTCTCCCCAGCGGTCTCTTCCCCTCAGGCTTCCCAAATAGTGGACCCAACCAACCAAATGGCTCACCGAACACGAAAGTTCATCACCGAATTAACCAAAGCCCTCCACCGGACCCTGTCCTGGGCCAACAAAATCCTGTCTCCTTCAACTCCTATCTCCCATAGATCCCGCCTGAGATTATCCTCCCATCTACGTCTAGGTCTCCCCAGCGGTCTCTTCCCCTCAGGCTTCCCAAATAGTGGACCCAACCAACCAGATGGCTTACCGAATCCGAAGGTTCATCACCGAATTAACCAAAGCCCTCCACCGGACCCTGTCCTGGGCCAACAAAATCCAGTCTCCTTCAACTCCTATCTCCCATAGATACCGCCTGAGATTATCCTCCCATCTACGTCTAGGTCTCCCCAGCGGTCTCTTCCCCTCAGGCTTCCCAAATAGTGGACCCAACCAACCAGACGGCTTACCGAATCCGAAGGTTCATCACCGAATTAACCAAAGCCCTCCACCGGACCCTGTCCTGGGCCAACAAAATCCAGTCTCCTTCAACTCCTATCTCCCATAGATACCGCCTGAGATTATCCTCCCATCTACGTCTAGGTCTCCCCAGCGGTCTCTTCGCCTCAGGCTTCCCAACAAATACCCGGTGAACACCTCCTGTGTATATATATTATATATTATATATATATATACAGCCAATATGTATTCGTTTGTTAAAGTTATAGGATAAGAATCCCTTTAAATTTTATTAATTTTGTACATTACCTTCAGCAATTTAATCTGTAATTTGTGAAACAAAGTAAAATAATGTAGATAATGAATATATGAGCCCAATAAATATTGCGACTTACATTCCTTTGGACCACAATCAACACAAATCATTTATGTTGCATTTAAAGACGTCCACAGTCTAATGGCAAAACTATTAATGAAATATGAATTGGAAAATATTATCTCAGCATTTGTCAGCAGGGACTGAGGAAATCGACTAGAACCTCAGGTTACCCGATCTATGGTCCCCGGCTTCGAAGCCGGAAGTTTCCTGATAACAGGAAGGATTGTTAGACGAATTTAAATTGAGTTTCAATTACACAGTTATCATGCATAACCTTACATAGTCCCTAAGCAGCGAGTTGTCATGTATTTTTAAACTGAAATCACATTGTACTTTTCCTTTCAATTTCAGTGCAAACTGCAGCGTACAGCGTGGTGGAAAAATCTGAGTTTCTTCAGTCACGGTAACACGTTTTAGCGTGTTTCATCTTTAGGCGTCGAAAACAAAGTACTTGATATGGTTCCACCATCTCAGTGATAAATTCTCAGAATAAATGTAAACAGCAATAACAGAGCCATGACATTATTAAAAGGGACGAAACATAATAAATAATTTCATGAATATCGCCGTCAAAGATAATACGCATCTGAGAAAAATCCCGGGACAGCTAACACCTCCCGGACCCGAAATGAAATCTTTGGTACAATAATTTATGCAGGCCTGCTTAATTAAAGTTTCCGTTCATCTGTGGAAATGAGCGATTAGAGAAAAATACAATGCATCCGTGCTGTACGTTTGAGAACGCCACTTCCATTTTAAGAGGTTACCGTCCCGAGTTTAAATTAACCCGATTCACAAGCATCTCAAATCTAGATTACAGCAACAGACGCAAGAGATAAACGTGAACTCCCATGGCCCCGACTGGTGTAGCTCTGCAATGCTCTGTAATCGTTTCGTAAAGGAAGGCGTGTAATTATTCTTTCACATCGCCATTGTGTTGCAACAAATCTGAATGAACTCAAGAATAGAAACAATGGGTCAACGCCACCTGCAGCTTCTAAGCTCGAAAGTTAGAAATCTTACAATTCATAGAATTTCTGTGAGGATAAACATCACTTAATTGTGGTTTTCTGTCAGGATCTAGAGACAATATTTAACTAAAAAGGGAACTGAATCCCACAGATAATCGACTAGGAATCTTACTGATTCATTAACAAACATACCTACTAATACCACATCACCATGGGATCCCGGGTTCATTTCCCTGTCAATATCATTTCACCGCTGCTCTATATTTATTCATATATGATGTGGGGGATGGACAATGGTGGTCCAGTTCACTGTTACAGACTTTCTTACCACACCGAAACAATAAAAAGTAAGTTTAGCTATGAAATAAACGACTAATTCAGAAAGTGGCTAAGAGACAATCTCTAAGATGGACGGCAAACACACGCAATTAAGATTTCTCGCGTCATCATTTACATCATAACTGAGTAAAATACCGACATTTCAAAATACGTCTTTACCTCCGAAACGTGGGAGCTAATCGGCTAAGAAATCAACACTGTTACTTGGTTGCTATGTTTCATAGTACCAATTAGCATTATTATTTAGTGTTCTGTCTGACGACAGGTCCATATGAACAGGATCCTTCCATCCTTTTCTCGGACTGGGACCTGTTCATATACGTTCTTGGCAGATGATCCAGAAGTGGTTTGCCATTGCCTTCTTCTGTGTGTGAATGGAGTAATTGTTGGGATGCCACGGAGGAAAACTCCGTGTTGCCTAGACCACGGCCTTGCCCAACACAAGTTATAAATTCGGGCACCGCCGGGAATCGAACCCGAGACCCCAGGATTACAAGGCCAGCGTTCTAACCGCTAGACCACCTCATCTTATTATTTATTTAGTGTTCTGTCTGACGACAGGTCCATATGAACAGGATCCTTCCATCCTTTTCTCGGACTGGGACCTGTTCATATACGTTCTTGGCAGATGATCCAGAAGTGGTTTGCCATTGCCTTCTTCTGTGTGTGAATGGGATGCCACGGAGAAACTGGGGAAGCCCCCAGAGGAAAACTCCGTGTTGCCTAGACCACGGCCTTGCCCAACACAAGTTATAAATTCGGGCACCGTCGGGAATCGAACCCGAGACCCCAGGATTACAAGGCCAGCGTTCTAACCGCTAGACCACCTCATCTTATTATTTATTTAGTGTTCTGTCTGACGACAGGTCCATATGAACAGGATCCTTCCATCCTTTTCTCGGACTGGGACCTGTTCATATACGTTCTTGGCAGATGATCCAGAAGTGGTTTGCCATTGCCTTTTTCTGTGTGTGAATGGAGTAATTGTTGGGATGCCACGGAGAAACCGGGGAAGCCCCCGGAGGAAAACTCCGTGTTGCCTAGACCACGGCCTTGCCCAACACAAGTTATAAATTCGGGCACCGCCGGGAATCGAACCCGAGACCCCAGGATTACAAGGCCAGCGTTCTATACGCTAGACCACTTATATACTTGTAGTTATCCGCCTATGAAAATAATTTGCTGTTAAGGAAGTCCAATGTTTCGTGACTATACTCCCACTGCACCCTATAACGAGCCTGTTAAATCTTAACTACTTGCTCTTAACGTTATCCGCCAGCTACAACACAGAACTTTGACAGAGACCACGTCTTCTGATTAAGGCCGTTTCGAGAAATTGGACATACTAAAGGTTTTCAAATTATACGTTTCCAACGAGTCGAGTATAAACTTTAGAATCTGTATTAGACACAGATGTATCACGACGCGTTACTTGGCCAACGCCGTAAGGCTTGGTCCTTTGAGTCATCTGTGAGATTAGGAGTGACAGCTGAATAACGGCAAAGCATCCCATAATCTGTGAAACACCTTACAAAATGGAGGTGGACGGAATATCGCATGCCGACAGGAAGTGCCTGACGTAAAAGTCTGAGAGGCTGTCAGTGATGTTCAGACATTCATCTGACTGTCTTTCGTTGACTGCAATTTCCTGGCAACCTTACACAGGACGGGCCTACTCGCCAATTTAAGTAAGTCAGACTGCATAACAATTAGGAATTTTACAGAAAATGAAAGTTTAGAATATCTAGTTCACTTTTCATTACTTTCGTTTACAACGGAACCGACTGAAATGATTCAGCGAGTGGCTGTCGGCTGTACAGAGAATATGGACACGTTCCGGGAATTTTCTCTTCGCCAGAAGGCCTGGACCCGTTTAATATTCAATAGTAGCCAGCTGCTACTCAAAATAAAAAAGTAATATCAAGTTTAAGAATGAGAACAAATTTATACCCACAGCTGCTTTCAATACCAATACCACATTATGTTTAACGAGTGGTTTAACACATTAAGAACATTAACAAAGTATTTATCGCGTTCTATCTCTATAAAGGCCACGGTGGTCTAGCGGTTAGAACAGTGGCCTTGTAATCCTGGGGGTCTCGGGTTCGATTCCCGGCGGTGCCCGAATTTATAACTTGTGTTGGGCAAGGCCGTGGTCTAGGCAACACGGAGTTTTCCTCCGTGGCATCCCAACAATTACTCCATTCACACACAGAAGAAGGCAATGGCAAACCACTTCTGGATCATCTGCCAAGAACGTATATGAACAGATCCCAGTCCGAGAAAAGGATGGAAGGATCTGGTTCATATGGACCTGTCGTCAGACAGAACACTAAATAAAAATAAATAATCTCTATAAAGTACTGAGTTCTGAACTACAGACTGCTTCGACCTGTATTGACTTCGAAATAGATCCACCTGGTCCTCGAATCAAAATAATAACCCGCGTTAGTGTAGGCTGTTTTTGTCAATATCATCTTTCGTCCGTTGGATCAGTGCGAGAGGAAACCACATTTGGCCTTAGCTTAAGAAGCATGTTGAAGCCTCCGTAATATTTAAAACTAGCAATGTGAAAAGATTAGCAATCAGTTGTTTAAGAAAACTGTAGACTTCCGATACAAGAATGCGTTTATAGATGTCAGTGGAGTTACTGTAAATGAATCTTGTCTGGACTTATATGGACAGGAATCTTTTTCCACGTCTGGCTCAAAGCTGTATTAGGCGAATTTTCTTCGATGTTAAGTACCGTAGCTAGTAACCTTTCAGAAGAAGAAGTCTGCCTCGTATTTAGAAGGTCAGACGATTCTGATGCAGTTACCATTAGTTTTGAAATATGCAATCTCTAAAATCCTAGATTCCAAAAGAATATTATATCAGAATACGTTAAAGAAATACAATCATCAAAGCGAAAGGCCTGAAAAAAGAAAATTAATTTCCCTAGGCTAAATTAAACAAACTAGCAAGCTGCCTGATCACTACTATTAAAAATTCTGGTGTTAGTGTCAACTTTTTTAAACCAGAAACATTTATTCGTGTGATGTAACAACGTTTAAACACGTGGAAAAATTAAAAGAAAGAATTCCGATAGGTGGCGCATAACGTGATCCATTAAAATGTCGACGGTCGAACAGTTACAACAAAAGACTTTGTTTCCGACGAGCAACTTAAAAAAATAACTTTGGCTTTTCCATAATTCTAACCACCTATAAGTTACAAACTTTTAATAACTCAATTCTAAAAGTTTGTGACGACAGTGCGTTGTTGAAGTAAACTGTTTTCTGGACATTATTCATCGTCCAAGACTAAATAAAATCAATAACAAATACGACGTTTCGGAGATGGATGATGGGATCCCAGATTTTTGGATACTACTTAAATTATAAAAATAAATAAACACATAATATTAACGGGCAATAATAGTCTTGCCTGTGATCCCTAATGAGCACAAGAGCCAAGCCCCTATGAAACCTGAAGAAGATGAATTTACTGCAGACGGTAACAACTGCACTGGCAGTCTAAACCCTTTATCGAACGGAGAGTCAAATGGAGATGCATCGAAAATTACAGGCAATAGCGAAAATAGGAATGCAGTGGACGAAAGTATTCCAACTATATCCACGCAATATCTTTTACGATGCTGACAGTACCCAGGGCAAAATATGTCTCCAATAACAGACAGGGCGTTACATCTCATTCTGTAGATTTGTTAACAGTTGAAAAATACTTATGTAACGTGGCCGATAGAACAGGAAAGAATAACATCAAAGACCCTCCGCGATTATGTGAGAAAAAAATCACGTGTCAACTGAAACTTACATCATGGAGCTCAATGCACAAGGAAGTTTTACTGTTAACGATGTTTTCGTACAGCGCAAAGCAGTCCACCCTGAAATCCCCAACGATAATTTGAAGGTTATGTCCATCATCACGCGGATACTTACGAGGTGCGATCGGAAAGTATAAAAACCCGTACACTTATCTCAGGTATTAAATTCCTCCATCACTCTCGAAGCAGTTCCCCTGGGAGTGAACACAACGATCCCAGCGCCGCTGCCAAGCCTGGAAGCATCCCTGGAAATATTTCTTTGTCAGCCTGTCAAGCACCATCTGCGATTCTGCCTGAATCTCTTGCCAAAGACTCGCCAAAACGGCTACGGAAACCTATGAAATGCTAAAGCAAGCATTTGGGGAGTCCGCAATGGGTCGTGCACAAACCTTTGTGTGGCATTCACGTTTTAAAAATGGCCGAACCTCTGTCGATGATGACGAGCGTTCTGGACGACCATCTTCGAGCACAACGCCCGAAAATGTTACGAAGATTCGGCAGGCCATTTACGAAGATCGACGTCGTACCATCAACGACTTGTGCGACATTGTTGGGATAGGCTATGGGACCTGTCAGCTGATTCTAAAGGAAGAACTCCACATGCGACGCATCCTGTCTGAGGAGCAGAAGCAGAATCGACTTCTCGTTTGTCAGGAGCTCAAAGATCTTGCAAGAACCGACCCCAACTTCCTTTCTAAGCTCCGTGTAACTTCTTCCTCTTCCCAAAGATGAAAATTCAGCTAAAGGGAAGGAGATTTGAGACGATAGAAGAGATTCAGGCAGAATCGCAGATGGTGCTTGACAGGCTGACAAAGAAAGATTTCCAGGGATGCTTCCAGGCTTGGCAGCGGCTCTGGGATCGTTGTGTTCACTCCCAGGGGAACTACTTCGAGGGTGATGGATGAATTTAATACCTGAGATAAGTGTACGGGTTTTTATAGGCGCAGTCTAGAAACTTTCCGATCGCACCTCGTACATCTGATCATAAACACAACATCAAGTCATTCGGAATAACAGTGGTTACGGTTGTACCACGAACAGACAAGGCGCCATAATCTACTGACATTTGAACATGACGGAACCAGGTATACCGGTTACGCGCCTGTGATGACGCCACCTCATGTGTTGCAAAGGACTGTCAGACGACAAACCAGTTCTAACAATCCTCCAGCTCCCGTAACAGGAAAAATTAATGACAGTAGATCGGCTGATCTAAGTCGGGATTCTTAACGCACAAGAACTCAAGGAAAGTAGGAAATAAAGGTTGTTCCTGATTTACATAAGCCTTTGCGTCTAAATCTGAATTAAAAAGAGTCTGTGAATTGTGAGTGTATCTAAAAGGAAAACTTAAAAGCACACAACATTTCGCGTGAAGTGGCAGATTTTTGTTGAACGAGGACGTGGTACAATCACAGTTTCAGTTACTTCCTGTCTGTTTCTTTAATTGTTTAACAATTTTATAGACGACGTCAACCATTTCGTGGAATTACGTGTATTGGTTAACCTATGAAGTTTGGCTAAGTTATAAAATTCGTTGACAATAGAACTGAAAAATTTAAATTAAATAAAAGATAATTTTGATAAATTTGGCACTATCCAAAAGAGAATAGTATTTATGGGACGTGAACATTTAAGGAAACATAGAGTAATGCAGAATATTATAATCATTTTGCAGATATTAGTTAGAGGTCATCAATATTTATACACATGAAAGTGGGAAAGCGGATTCCTGATGAGGAAGCATAAGGAACAATTTCTTTAACAGGAAATCGTTTATTGTTAAAGATACAGTAGCTTATAAGAGAATGACAAAATATAACTACTAAAATTGGATTAAGGAATATGTAAGATTGCTTTTATACAAAACTAGTCAGATATAAGTGGGAGTAGGGAAATATACTTTTCCAATCGTAGGAATATTGTTTGTTATATTATATTATATTATGATGCGATGTGTACAAATCCGAGGTTAGATGGGCAGAGTCCTCTGTAGAGAGACATCAACTCAGTAAGTGAATGAATGGATATTGTAATATTGTTAAGATAAAAACTGAGAATTTTACTTGGAAAAGGTTTTAGGATATATTCGCCTGAAATACCGAGGAGATGGGATGATAAGGTAAAGGAGAGTCTTACGGGAATATATTTGAGCATGGAAGGAGTCTAATGGAGGACTTTCATGTTAGTGTTGAAAAATTTAATTCGTTACACAATAACCAATTTAAGTAAATAAATATTTCAGACTCTTACTTTGCAGGCACCTAATTTCCATTCTTTTCACGTATTTTATGTCTGTTCTGTTCATGTCTGCAAAACGCTCCTTAAAAGTTCAGCGTATTTAATAAATAATTCATGGACAAGGTTAACCAATCACAAAAATAGTGGATGAAACAACCGTTAAAGGAAATAACAACTTTAAAGAAAAACTTAGGATTCAGTTGCACAACTGTACGTAACGGTTAACGGAAGACACGTGGAATGCAGTGGAATTACACACAGCCTTAGGGATAATTGAAAAGTGAAAGTTCACTCAGACAGAAGCTTCAAGACCGAACTTAAACACTACTTGTAAATATGAGTGGTATTTTCGGGAAACGCTACGATAATCAGACAATTATAAAAATATATTACCACTCCATTACTAATTATAATTATACAGCTATGTGTATTTTGTAGCGTAAATTAGATTGTCATCATCAGAATGTATAAATTCAGAATATGGCAAAATCTCTGCTGTTAAGTGGTTGTCCATCTGAAGAAGCAGTGTTCAAACCAAATACGTTTTAATAATTTCTTAGAGGGGGTATTTATTAAAATGAATAATTTATTTCCAAAAATTTCTTTAAATATCAGCAGAATTAAATTTGTATGACCATACACTCATTCGGGGTAATGAGTTTTTCTACCTGCATGTTAGTTTATATTTAATGATTAAAGACAAAGTTGGTTATATGAAAATTAATTTCAGTATGGTATTCAATAACAAGGATTGTCCTCATAAAACTCATTAAAAATCCGTGCGTTACTAATCTTATATTTATGACAAAATATCTTTCTACTTTTTCCTTATGTGATAGTTTTCGGCAATAAAAACCTTGACTTGGGTTTTGAATTGTCTTATTATCTTGAATCAAAACACATATAAAAATATAGTATTTTTCAGTTAGGACGTAAAGGTTGGCGTAGTCTTGTATATTAAAAACGATATAACAGAACGTGTAATTGCAATTTAAAACAGTTATTCTTTGTGCCTACGCGCAAATAAATTCATATAAATTAATTGGAAAAATTCTGCACGGCTTCAAATCAAGATGAAGCAGAAGGTAAGAACAATATTTTGTTTCCGATTAAATCTAAAACTTAAAACTTACTACATGATCTAACAAATTATATAGAAGGCGAGTAATGAATGGAAATGTAGGTATAATAAACTCCACACCTTGTATTGAATCCATAAGGAAACATCCTCGCATAAAATAATTTTGTTTCTAGCCGAAAATTTTATGAAGGGGTCCAAATCGTAAAGTTATGCAGGCGGATCAACTCGTGAATCTCGCGAACGTTGAACCAAATGCACTCAAAAGCAGTTCGACTAGGTAGAAAGTCAAAAAGGCTCTAAGTCAAGCTATTGTCAAAACTTAATAAAAAAATGGAGATGGCTGTCTCCTGGTTTGATGCGTCGTGAAGTCTGGTATAAGTTTACCGACGTTTCAGAGGTCCCTGCTCCATCCATCATACTTTACATGACCCAAAGCGACGACATGGACATATAGTTGTGCATATCAGTTACATCGACCACATTATTATAATTCTGATAATTTAAACTAAAATAATAAAACAAAACCTACGTATCATACGTTTTATTTACGAGTCTTGTGGACTTAAAATGCCTAAAATAACTTTCAAAGTGAAAAGTATGAGATGATAATGTTGCATCATATTGTGATGATTATAATTGTTTAATTTTAACCGTCTAATCACAATAAAATATTTTATTAAATATTAAAATATTATTATTACAATTAACATTTAATATTTTAATTTTAACCGTCTAATCACAATAAAATATTTTATTAAATATTAAAATATTATTATTATAATTAACATTTAATATTTAAAATATTTAAAATATTAAATGTTAATTGTAATAATAATATTTTAATATTTTAATAAAATATTTTATTGTGATTAGACGGTTAAAATTAAACAACAAGTGAAAAGTATGTTAGAAATCGGTCCTGTGGTATCCTAGCAACAAGTACAAAGAATATAACCAGTCAAGTACTCTCTAAAATTTACTGAGAAATTTTAAATGACACTAGACTTTGCTGTACGCATTTCTACAAGATCTGCAGCCATTACACAAACGCCTACGTTCAGGCAACCCAACCAACTTCTGACAGCATTTGGGTTGAGGACAAAAGAGCCTTAAGTGATAACATGAAGAATGACGATGCTATAGAAAGCGTTCATTGACTATATTTTAAAGATTCGTCTGTCTCACGCATTATTAAAATAATATAAGTACTTCGTGATTTTAATTTTAAAAAATATGTTCGTTTTATTTTAGGTTTCAGTTAATTGATAAGATAAATCACCTACTCCACTGAGCAGAGAACTTCTACACACACCAATAGCTTTCTTCAGCAGATAAATTCAACTGAATTCAGTTCCCATTCTTACACCTTATTACTTTAAAATCCTTTTTAATATTTTTCTCCAGTCTATGTCAAAATATCCCAGGTCGCCTTCAGTCTAACTTTTTAAGTATTTTTAATACTCAAAAAACCATTGTAAAAACATAATTTTTAATGAAAGACTTCTTGTAAAATTACTGGTTCTCACGACGACTAGCATGAATAATGCAGTTTTCTGGGATGTTGCGCCACGTAATTTGTTGGATATCTCCCGAAGTTTAAGAATAAATTACTGCCCCAGTCGACCACACAGCGCAACACGCAGAGGATAGTAACTTTCTGTTCAAAGCAGGTACTTAAATGTTGCCTATGCAAAACAGTTGGGTATCCGAGAACTCCATTCCGAAACCAACAGAAACACAAGCGGGCACAATAGATAGGTGCGTATTTCAACTAAAATATACACACTTAGCTGCTTTAAGTCGAATCTCCATGAAGACAATGACGACACTTTTGAGTAAATACTGCCCGCATATGATTCATGTTAATTTGGAATGTGTTCAGAAGGATTAGATTCCTATCGACTGTGGTGTAAGCCAATGTATCGACTCTATTAGGTATCGATGTTAGACATAACATCAGACTGCACTGGTAAATGTTTTCATCATTATCGCAGCTATAGAATTATTTAAATAAATTTTAATCTGCACACCACTTTGGAAGAATTTTTTACGTATAATCGTCACACATTCTACACATATGCAAGTATACAGCCAATTAAAAAAATACACAAAACTTACATTTTACGAAGCGATCGGAAACCTATTTTCCCCCCAGAATAGAAAAATTATGAGTTGGGAAGAAAAAATGTTTTGAAATCTTTAAACCTAACCTAACCTAACGTAACCTAACCTATCAAGCCACGGTGGTCTAGCGGTTAGAACGCTGGCCTTGTAATCTTGGGGTCTCGGGTTCGATTCCCGGCGGTGCCCGAATTTATAACTTGTGTTGGGCAAGGCCGTGGTCTAGGCAACACGGAGTTTTCCTCCGTGGCATCCCAACAATTACTCCATTCACACACAGAAGAAGGCAATGGCAAACCACTTCTGGATCATCTGCCAAGAACGTATATGAACAGGTCCCAGTCCGAGAAAAGGATGGAAGGATCCTGTTCATATGGACCTGTCGTCAGACAGAACACTAAATAATAAAAACCTAACGTAACCTAACCTTTCCAAACCTAGTTTTATATATAACATATGTGACTTCTCTTATTTGTGTACTTATAGGATTAAATTATAATTTGTGTTGATAAAAATAACTACTATTTTTTATTTCAATTATCAAGAAACCTCAGAGCATCAAACACAAAGCTACTATGAGCGGGAATGACTATAATTTATTTATGGCCTCGCGCTGATAACAAGGAAACAATTAATTAAAGTACAGTAAAACGGGTATAACTTTAAATATATCGTCCCTTAAGTGTTCAAATGCACGTACGAGATGATGGCGTATAGAATATACGTGTTTAAATAACCGAGAGTTAATGTTGCCATATATTACGTGTTAGATACATTTTGAAAATAGTTTTTGCCTCGTAAATATAATTTTAAATGTATATCAGTTATTCATCCTTACATTTCTATTTATTAGACAGTGACGAAATAAATACTACTTTTAAAATTTCAAATAATTTACATGTTGAATGCGTGGACAGAAATGAACTTTACGCGTGTTTCGTCAGCAAAAAGGAAACTGTCAGGGAGAAATAAAAAATAAATGATACATTCATGAGCAATGAGACAAAATGTCAAGGTCTTCTTGCCTTACATGAGCAGATTTCATCTGACGCATCGCCGGAAGACAACAGCAAACGTACGTACTTAGTAACGCCTGACCACATTATTCTGAGGCGTATGTGTACGATTATCGATTACATCCAACTCGATCTCGTTCTGCTTCACATGAAATGCTATTGATATAGGTTAATAGTTCATGGAAACACAAAGAAAGACGTTACAATTTTTTAAAAAAGCATACAATTTGGTATAAACAAAATGCAAAAGTTAAATATATATAAAATAACTAGAAATAAGACTGCAGAGTAGAATCATAACAACAATTTATTATAATAACTCGTTTAAATATAAAAAAATAACGCCCAAAGTGCTTGAGAAAAGAATAAAAACGAAATAATATACAGGCATACCTCGGAGATATTGCGGGTTCCGTTCCAGACCACCGCAATAAAGCGAGTCACACGAATTTTTTGGTTTCCCAGTGCATATAAAAGTTATGTTTAGACTATACTGTAGTCTATTAAGTGTGCAATAGCATTATGTCTAAAAAAAACAATGCGAGAATTACCAAAATGTGACACAGAGACACGAAGTGAGCACATGCTATTGGAAAAATGGCGCCGATAGACTTGCTAGACGCAGGGTTGCCACAAACATTCAATTTGTAAAAAAAACGCAATATCTGCTAAGCGTAATAAAACGAGGTATGCATGTATAAAAATTAAATAAATCTGGCATAGAAATTATATGGAAGGGTATTATTAAAATGGAGTGAATAAATAGGGTGTATGAATGTGTATTATATTCATATGACTCTAGCAACTAATGAGGAGCCTTTGCAAAATTTCGATTTGTATAAAATCCTAGGAATTTCTTGAATATACCCCACAAATACAGAACGTTCAACGTCTATTCATGTCTACTTATTTTCTATAAACCTACATTAGAACTGTACATAAAATATAACCATACTCGCTTATTTACAATGTGATGCGAAATTTGCAATTCTCTTCATATTTTATTATTATTTAGTGTTCTGTCTGACGAAAGGTCCATATGAACAGGATCCTTCCATCCTTTTCTCGGACTGGGACCTGTTCATATACGTTCTTTGCAGATGATCCAGAAGTGGTTTGCCATTGCCTTCTTCTGCGTGTATGGAGTATGGAGTAATTGTTGGGATGCCACGGAGAAACCGGGGAAGCCCCCGGAGGAAAACTCCGTGTTGCCTAGACCACGGCCTTGCCCAACACAAGTTATAAATTCGGGCACCGCCGGGAATCGAACATTAAGGTAGACGTGAACAGAAAATTATTAACTCTAATTTACTGGTTGCTCGTTACGTCTTAACCAGCTCTGCTGCATAAATTGGCTAGCTCTGTGTTAACACTTTGAGGCCGAGAAACCTGTCATTGCTTTAAGCTAATGGATGTCTTATTTTGAGGTTTCTATCGTCGGCCAGTGATACGTAGAAAACGCCGAGCAAGTAGACAGCTGACAAAGGGTTAAAGCTCACTCCGAGCTTCGTAAAATCAATAACGACGACGACCTGTGGCGACGCCATGGGACTAGACGCGTCGGCGTTAGTAAGTTCCGAGAGTCTGCTGTGTTACAGACGCCCGTGGAAGAATATTTTGCGTGATCACAGACACTGGTGAGTACTTAGCTTTACCGACTTCAAGTAGACAGCCCTTCTGGAGTTGTTTATAATGCTCTTTAACATTTTTTACAAATTTATATGGGATCTTGAATATTTTCATTACAAAATTTTCAGGATAAAGCAGTATATTTTAATACAGACAGTAATCTGTTATCAAATATATTAACGTCAATGAGTCAAAATCACGTGAATCAAATAGTAATTTTTAAAAATTAGACACTGAAGTGATCTGTGTAAATTATTTTAAAGAAAATAATAATTATTGGTTTTCTGGCAAGTACCTCTAATATAAATTCATGTAGGGCCTTGTTTAAGTCTGTTATGAAATTTATGATCTATGAAATAAAATAATGTTAGTCATGATATTAAACAATTTTACACGTACAAGAGAAATTTTCGAAAATGGGCAGGCAGTTCATAAGTAATGTTAATAGATTCTCTAAAATGGGGGCTTCTAAATTACAGGTTCATAATGATATAATTTAATTAAAATACCAAATCTGGCATTTAAAATTAAACGATGGTAGGACTATGCTACGAAAATGATATTATGCACTAGTAACTTAAAACACGTCAACATTTATAATAAATGTACGAATAACGAAGTAGTTTTATCTGTAAGAAGATAAATGCAATTAAAGCTTAAAATAGTATTATGTTTACACGACAAACAGCGGAAAATGAAAGCAATCTTTTTCCGTATAATGAGTTGGCCAATACTTTCGCGTGTGAGGCCAACTCTAGCTTTAAACTCGTGCCATTTAGATTTAAAGTCGTCTACGAATCAGGTTAATGGCACTGTATACGAAAATTATTTTTTCTAAAAAAAATTATATCGTGTAAAACAAATTCATTGGCATTTAAGCTAAACGTGTGTCAAAGTGTTATGCCCTAAACATATGATTGTTAAATAACTGCAGGGAAAGGAACATTATTAAAGGTTCGACAATTTTCATGGAAATGTATTGATTTGTTGCAGTTGGTCACACTGGAGGTTTCCACCACAAGCTGTTGGAATCATGCGGAGAGGCTGGAGCTCTCTGTGTCAGATCAAAATATACTTCTTGGCCATTATAATGCTCGTCATAAGTGGATACCTCTTCTTCTCAGGTAAATTACAAACGTAGCTAGTTCCTACTTTGTAAGATTTGAGGTTCTCACAGCGGTGTGTATGAAAATTTCTGTCTTCTGGGTTGTTGCGCTGTGTAGTCTGGTCGATGTTTACCAACGTTTCAGAGGTCATACTGCCTCCGTCATCAGGGCGATGAGTATGAAGATTTCTGTCTTCTGGGTTGTTGCGCTGTGTAGTCTGGTCGATGTTTACCAACGTTTCAGAGGTCATACTGCCTCCGTCATCAGGACGAGGAATCGATGAACCCAGAAGACATAAATCTTCCTAGTTCCTACTTACTTTTGGACATAGTGCAGTTAAAATTTAGGTTGTATACACTGGATCTCAAAAAAATAATTACACAATTTCGAATCTCTATGGGGTCCTCTCATAAAACCAGAAAAAAATTACAATTATTTAAGTGGCATGTTTTTATTTACGACGTCACGAAATTATATCTTGAAAGTTGTATTCTTCGTGTGCCTAATGTCGCACTTCTTGTATTTTCGCTGCAGTTAGCTTACTTTTTAAGGAATACTGCACAGCGTCGAGGTGACCCAGTTTCCTTTTCAAGAACAAAGCCAAACATTGGGACATGCCCATAAAAGATGCGAAATTCTGACAAGTGAGAAACATCCACGTTATAAATAAATCATTGTAAAGGTTCAACCATTTGAGGCACGAAGTCTAAGCAATGTTTAAACATTTTTTCTATATAAAAATTGCGTTTCCATTACTGGTTAATGCTGTTTAGAGAAATGGTCGCCAGTTATTCTGAAAATCGTACGAAACTAGTGAATACAATTTCAGGAGAAAATCCGAAGACACTGAAGTTAAAACACGTGGTATGTTACATGTAATCATGTTGCTTTAACGAGTTAAATGACTTGAATATCTTGACACTATAACATATAACAGAGAAATTTATATATGTAGTTTTGACTGTGATGTTATAGAGAAGTGAAACTCATACAAGGATCAATTATAACTTACAATGAGTGCATCACGATCTGAACTCATTATCTAACATTGTTCACATAATTAAACCAAGAAATCGCACAAGCCGAAATATATTTGTGTTTGAAAAGTCTGCGAGAATAGATTATTTAATTTGAAGATAATAGAAGATAAGGTTGTCCATCGTAGTGAATACTTCATTAATTCAGCGTAAGGTGTTAAGTACAATGGCTATCCGGTCCCTGTCTTGTTCTGAACACACGCTGGAGAAGACAGAGAACGGGAAACACAATGCATAACAAGATAGTATAATTGCGTCATATTGTGAATCAAATATTAAATTAATTATTCGGTTTTGTCCGTCTAATCACAATTATATTTAAAATTTACAAATAAGATAATTAAAATATCATTTTATGTTCCACATCGAATAATCGATTTACATTTGGAACATTTTTACAACATATTTCGGTTTCATCGAACCATCTTCAAGTGTAAAATTATATCAATAAACTTAAAACTCAATTACAATTTCTGTTGTGTTGAATCATTTGCTTTGCAGGCCGATGTAGAACATCAAAAGCATTTCACTTCAAAACAATACATTTGCTCCAATATATGAAAATAATCTGGATATGAACATCACCAGAGAACATCACCAAAAAGCTACACAACAGAAATTGTAATTGAGTTTTAAGTTTATTGATATAATTTTACACCTGAAGATGGTTCGATGAAACCGAAACATGTAAAAATGTTCCAAATGTAAATCGATTATTCGATGTGGAACATAAAATGATATTTTAATTATCTTATTTATAAATTTTAAATATAATTGTGATTAGACGGACAAAACCGAATAATTAATTTAATGCATAACAACTAATTCATAACATAAACACAATAGACAACATGAGTCAGACTGCAGATAACATCATAACTGCGCAACAGAACATGATTGGAAACATCAATAGCAAAAACAAGTTTAAACATTACCGTGTACTTGTAAAAACAAATATTTTAACACAAAATGAAAACGGAAGTTAAGAAAACTAAAGAAAGCCAACAAGTGCTTTTAGAAACTGTATTAATTTTAATATCTATAAGAGATATATATTAATATATATCATATAATTCAAACACATTATATTTCCTATCAAAAGGGTACAAAGGATTCTTGCCCAAGGGGAGGGAGATAAGGCAGCCAGGGCGTGATGCTGACCTCCATCTAGCAGCTAGGTCTAGAAAGTGTGGAGCCATACCCCATACGTTATCAGGGGAAACTTCACATTTGCCTTATACAGTATAATTTACAAGAAAACAATAATAAATTAGAAGAATTTAAAATAATGTTAATACAGTTTACTTAACATAAAATGGCTCACTGAGTAGGTTACTAAAGTACATTAAATATGACTTTTAATTGAGAAAACAGAGGTTTAAACATATCGCCGTGAAGTGACACTTCATAAAAGTATTTTTGTAGACGAAAATAATAATGAACAGAGTCGAACATTTTCATTTTTCACGAAATATTTTGGTGACCAATGCAACGCGGGAAGAGACACGTAGTAGGAACGAGAGAAATGAGAAAGGGCTCACCATTTTAGTAATAAAATCTGAAGAGACTAGACATTTTAAGAGACACGGGCCTAATTATATATCATATTTAAAATGATTCTGAACGAGTACTGGGTAATTATGCAGATCTGATTTAACTGGTTCAATATTGGGTCCAACGACTGGCTGTTATGAACGTGGAAATAAGTTTATGGGTTCCATGGAAGTCGGGGGAATATCTTGACTAATTTTGAGCGATTAGCGACTTCTCAAGAAGACTTCACTCCATGAAATTAAGTAGGATAATTGTATATTTAGAATGAGATATAAAGCAACTTAAGAATTACATTTTAATATGTGACGTTACAACAGATAACAGAAACCAAAGTGTTCAATGAAACATAAACATGGATTTGAAGAACATCCGACTGTCTGCAGCTGTAACTGGATAAGGAGACATTACTTATGTTTGGAGAAGCAACTTTAATCTTTCAGACAATTACGCACTTATGTTGGAAGACGGAGTTTTCGCGAAGTAATAACGGCATTTAAAATTTAAATATTGACCTAATGTGATAATACAGAATAACAGAATCAGTTGTGTCTTACAAAAACACAGTATATTTCAAACCTGTAATTCGTTAGTAGCCATAGTTTTAAAAAATGAGACATGCCGTAAGGTAGGCGACCATTTTTTGTTATACATATAATCATCACTCAAAGCCATTAAGACACTGAACTATAACCTATGCAAAAATGCCCGTTAAATAAACGATAAATAAACAATTTCGGCGTAAAAAACTCATTATATCCATTCTGAATCAGTTCTATTTAATTGAATAAAAATTTACTTGGATATTATTCATCGTCTAGTAAATATAAAACGTAAAACGACGTTTCGGAGATAGGGATTAGCTCTATCTAGTGGGCCCAACTGTGTAGGAACCTGAAGACGGAGATAGAGTCCCATCTCCGAAACGTCGTTTTACGTTTTATATTTACTAGACGATGGATAATATCCAAGAAAATTTTTATTCAATTGACTCTTCACCATCGTCAAGAAGTTTTAGATTTGATATACAATTCTATTTAGTTCAGAGCGTGATAACGTTTTTATTAATTAATGCAATATACATTCTTCGACGAATATGTCTTTACTTGACACAAGTTGTGTGAAAATTACTACATCATCCGAATTTCCCATCACATAAGAGTTATTCTTTTTTAAAACTCTGATCCGGCTTAAATATTTCCAATTATGTAGGATCTGATGCAAATTATTTCCAATAAATAAATAAATTATTAAACTTATTTTAACAACAACTGGTACAAAAGAAATATTTGTTTCGGGGTGTCGGCCTTCTCACGTTTTCGTATCAGAATGGGTTAGAAATACTACAAACTGAGTGAGACGACTGTATAATAAGAGATGTTATTTTACCAATAAGAGCATTATTTCCTTTCCAGGAACACCTACGGGCGATGTTATACTGCGAAGATTTCTAAAGCCGACTCAAGACGCTGTCTACTATCACCGCGAGATTGCAGCACAGTTAGCTGACATAACCAGAACTCTACGAAGTATGTGCTGCTATCTTCATATTCTCTAAGAACTTTACTTCACCAAAGCGATTAACGGGGATACCGGATTATCCATTTTTATTTTGTAATTAGCCGCTGATTTTAAACATCCCCTGATCTTACGCAGATACTGCAACGAAAGATAAGTAACACTTTGCATATATTTTGTGATGCAAGCCAGTATCAAAACTATTAAGCATCAACTCCACGGAGAAGAATTCATCTTGAGAATCTAGTTGTCGCTCAGCTAGTCCAAAAATACCCCACATATTGTAGGGCCCGAGGGTTCATGAATGTTTTTACACGAGAGCGTCACCTGGTATCAGCCAATCCCAGTCCACACTCTCACAATCCATTCCGTAACGTCGTTCTTAATTTCATGATCCTAAATTTTCTTGGCCAAGGTCCCTACATCCTCTCTCCTAGATCAAAATATCCTCAACTCAACATTCTTCCAATCTCAAAATTCTTCCCTTTGTATGAGATCAAGTTTCACACCCACATATAACAAGACGGAAAATCAGTTTAGGACAACTTAAAGATTAAGTTTTATTTGCGAGTCTGAATGACAGAAGATTTTGAACCGAACCGTGTCATACATTCCCCAAATTTCATTTGCAATTAAATTTTTATTGCGTAATTTTAAATCGTTACTCTAAAAGTAAAAAAGATGTCCCACTATACGCCATGCAGACGCTTGGAGGGGGAGTGGAAGTATAGCTCCTACTCATTCCTGACCTCAGCACTAGATGGGGGTGAGAGGTCAGCATCACGCCCCGGCCTTGTTTTACCCCCAGGAAAGGACCCCGGTACCTATTGGATAGGAGGCTGGGTGGGCCCCATAACCGGTCTCGACGCAGAGGCTAGAGGAAGAATCCTCTGCCCCCGTCGGGGATCGAACCTCGATCGTCCAGTCCATAGCCAGTCACTATAATGATTGAGCTAAGCTGGCTCATAATTTGTTACTGTTGTTACCATATATCAAAACTTTGTCAGTTTCAACGGAGTTTAACTATGACATACATTTAACTCATTGTATTTATTTTTAGGTCAACCTTCGAACTAGTGTCTTGAGCTATTTATTATTTCGATTTTCCTTGTTCATTGTGATTTGTTCATGACAGATTCACTTTCAGTCAGTGTTTATATTCACGGTTTACTTACGTCTAATTAAATAACATATTTAAGACCATAATTTCTATAACTAAATTATATTACAAATCTCCTTGCACTTAGCTCATACAATACATGTTCCAATTCCAGTCAAATAGAGTTTGAAGTTTTTAAATCATAAAAAATTGTATTAACGAGAAAAGTCTGTTTAGTGCAATGTCATGTTCAAACAGATAAGTTTCCCTCATTCTAAATGATGTGCCCAAATTAATAATCGAATAATTTTTTTTTGTAATTTATTCCGTATTTACGAAAACACTGCTTATGTTTCACCTTACAGACAGTGAATGTAAAGTTGACCCTCGAATTCTGCTGAGATTAAACGCCATTGCCGGTCAATTGGATCCTCGAATCGCTTTTAGCGACTCCGAAATGTTAACGACGTTGAGGAATAATGAAACGGAAACACACACAGAAGTTTGTGGCGATGCAAACAACAAATCAAGAGGAGACTATCTATTTTATCAACAAAACGACCCTCCACTTTGCAGAGGCACAGAACAAAAACGTCCAATCAGCGAACTAATCACCGTCATTGTAAATAATGTCGATAGAAATTCTAAAATATTTTCAGAAAGACTACAGATTATATTGGATGGCATTCGTGGTTACCACAAGTTCGTTCCTGTGCTGTTTGCTGACGTCAATACGAACGTGACGTACGAACAAAAGACATTCTCTCCTTCGAGATCTCTCGACAACGTCCGCATCTTAACCGTGGAGCCTCGATTTATTCTAACGCCTGGAGTAATATGGAACACTCTGATTCAAGAAGTTACAACTCCCTACGTTCTTGTCGCTAGAGATCTATCTCATTTCAACGCATATGCTAGGTTAGAACGACAGATTTACATGATTTCCATCTCTGATTTTATCGGTGTTGTCGGTGGTGCGTTCAGAAACTTAACAGGACACTGGAAAGTTGGATGTTACCAGACTGACATCCGAAATTATTTTCTAAGGATTGTCGAAGGTTATAAATATTCTGCCTATGGATGCATGTTCTGTGATCATCTGGAAGGCCCTTTTGTGGCGAGGACGAGCGTAATCAAAGAGATAAAATTCAACGAAGAATTACCAGATGATGTTCTCTTCAACGATTGGTTCCTGCGCGTAAAACAGTCCAACGTACTTGCAATGAACTGTCCCGACGCCATGTATTTTACGCAAGGAAAAAGTCACACCCAGGAACAAAGTACCCCAAAACAAAGTTCCTGGCTGGTTTTAGCAAAACAATGGGGAGTACACAGAATATTCGTGCCTCCAAATATTATATATTTGTTCTCGTGTAAGGAGGTGGGGCTGTCGTGTAAAACATCCAAAAGATTGAAAGAACATCTCATGCCGTCTTGTTGCTTGGTTCAGATGGCCAGAGCTTGGAAAGCCCTGGATGATTTTGCCTCAACATACGGAATCGGCTATGAACTCAACTCTGGTGCGTTACTAGGAGCAGTGAAGCTGAGGACTCATTTGCCTTGGGATGTCGACGCCGACGTCCGTTTCGACACAAGAGAATATCTGACATTTTTCAGGAAACAAAAGGCATTTAATAACAAAGGTTTGAAACTGAAAGGATTTAACTCTGAGGCGAAAGGATATTTTCAAATATGGACACCGGAAGTCAACATAGAAATGTGGGGTTCGGACACTCTAACGAGCATCTTTCTTCCGGCGGATGTGAGGGAGGTTCCTACAAGAGTGTACATGTTGGGTGCTTGGGTGAGAGGTGCTGCGAACCCCGGTCTGTACGCTTGGAACAAGTATGGAGTTAACTATTTAAAACATTCTCCTGTTAGAAGTTGGACCAGCCGCAACAGCACCATGTACGAGTACCCACTGTGGACGTGGCCACCATGCCCAAACCCACAGCATCATGCCTGCCTTGACCACTATCCTACTGACGGCAGCTTCGATTTTGTGCCCCAGATGGTGCACTGAAGCTGTCTGTCCACTAAGTTAATAGTGACCAACACGCAGTTACTATGGTCCAATTAATTTAAATTTTATCAAAGCAAATGATTGACGATGTCTTTTCACGGAATATCAGCTCATTCTTAAAACAAGGACCAGATATAAAATTTATATGTGATATGAATTTTCACAAACAAATTAACTGGGTTATTAAACTCCATACGATACTTGTGAGGAAGTTAGGAGGAGACTAAATTCCGGAAATGCTTGCTACTTCTCAGTCCAAAATATTTTGTCTTCCCGTCTGATTTCTAAGAACCTTGCCTGTCGTTTTGTATGGGTGCGAAACATGGTCTCTCACTCAGAGGGAGGAACACAGATTGCAAGTGTTTGAGAATTTGGTGTTGAGGAGGATATTTGGGCCTAGGAGAGAAGACGATGGGGCGTGGAGAAAACTGCATAATGATGAGCTTAAAAATCTGTACTGCTCCCCCAGTATTGTGAGGGTGATTAAGTCGAGAAGAGTGAGATGGGCGGGACATGTAGCGCGCATGGATGGGACAAGAGGTGTGCACCGGGTACTGGTCGGGAAACCTGAGGGGAAGAGATCGCTGGGGAGACCTAGACGTAGATGGGAGGATAATCTCAGGCGGGATCTATGGGAGATAGGAGTTGAAGGAGACTGGATTTTGTTGGCCCAGGACAGGGTCCGGTGGAGGGCTTTGGTTAATTCGGTGATGAACCTTCGGGTTCGGTAAGCCATCTAGTTAGTTAGTTAGTTAGTTATTAAACTCCATACGGCAAAGGCTTTATAGATGAGCTCAGTTTCTAATAATGTCCTTATTTCAAGGACTCCAGACGCTCACTGACGCTTTCAAAGCAACCTGAGCATATTGAGGAACCTATATAATCAGTTTCCTCTACACAAAATTCTCCGGCCGAGTTAAAAAAATCTTTGGAAATAATCCACAGGTAACGTAGCCAGATTTCGTAGTCTGGACGTCAAACGCTGAAGAAGCGCCAGTCTTGAGCCCATGAAAGCCTCTGAATAGAAGGGAATTTCCCAGTAAAATGCTACCCCCGTCAACCGCCAACATTTACGATAATACAAATGACCGTTTAGAATTATAATTAATCCTGATACAATGCCATGTCAATTTGTTCCTTTGGGATACACAGAAAACTCCTTGAAATATTCCGCTGTCAGATACTGTACACAAAAAATCCTGTTAGGAAATAAAACATTGGCCACATACATGGCTGTCTTCAGACTCACCGCCGTGAAAACCTCAAATCCTACACGGGCCACAGAGATAAACCACTTGCAACGACTCAGGGAGAAAGGAGGTTTGTTGCTTGGGGTCACCGGTCTAGACGGCGACATTTAAAATCGACGCAGTAAACAAACGTAATACTGCAAAGGCAATGATTTGAAAATAGATTTTTTAAAAAAAACAACAACCAGAAAAATACAGCATTTACTAACGGCAAAATTCCGAGAACAGTAACAGAACAATGACAGGTCCACTCCATAATTTTTGTGCTGTTTGACAATGTAGTGGACCCCCCCCCCCCAAAAAAAGAAAGTGGTTTCGTACATTTTGAGCAACTAACACAAAGTAGGCTTACGAAAACACACTTTAGCTTAAATACAATAAGTAAGTTAAGTACTACACAAGTACACATCCGTACTGAATAATAAAATTCCTGTGCGTGCGTCAGACATGACGAATTTATACAAAGAAAAGAACAGACCGGTTCGAGCCAGCAAAATACTGCCAACTACGAAGTGCGATCGGAAAGTTTCAAGACTGTGTCAATAGAGGGCGAACCGGATGTAGTACGAGCTTCTGCCGCTAGGGGGTGCGGCCTACATTCATAGTGAATTAGTGTGCCAGCCGGCATCATCGAATTAGCATTTGTTTCTTAGTTACGGGCGTTTTGGTAGTGCATTACACCGACCCTCCTGCGATTTCGGAATGGCGTGTGCATCAAATTTTGCCAAAGACTTGTCCGTATGTCGTATTTGTCCGTTTCACGGAGAAACCCATCATTCGACGCTGTCCTGAAAACATTCTGAGTGAAAAAACAAATTTTCAACTTTCACTTTACCCCGATTTTGCGCCAATATGAGTTACAGACACGCTGTGGCGCTCTAACGGGGTTTAATTTTACGTAATTTCATACTACACAAAGACAACGACTTCAAAAACGTCTTGAGTCGTGAATAGACAAAGACGATAAAATCAGTGAGGTTCTGAACGACCCAATAATACTTTTATAATTGCCCGGGGATCTGTTAGCGGTGTTTAACAATTATTTTCGTTATAACGCTATGGATAATGAATGGTTTGAGCTTCGGTCTAGGGTATCGCTCGAATAGAGTCGTATATTGTTAAACGAATGAGCTGTTATGACTTGAAAACTATCACAAAGACATCACCTGCATTGATTGGTCCCGATTATTACATTCAAAAGCACAGTATCGTAATTTTTAATAGGCACGTAACCCATTCTTAATTCCTTCAAAATAAGGTAATGTTCATCTGTGTAACTGATACATATATCCTGTCGTTAGTTAACAAACTACTATTTGTTAACGTACATTAGTTACGTTATATGTTAAGTTTCGTTCTTCGCTGTTATTTTGCTTATCGTCGCTGAGAACAGTTTATACAAAATATAATTAAAATATTTTTGGTACGAAAAAGACTGAGGAAATTTATAAAACAATTAAACACAACAGTGTTCACGTTAAATCGAAGAATTAGTAAAATGAAAAACTGGATGAGAGAAGAAAGAGCTCTTAGAATGTAAGGCCTACAGAGCACTGGAAAAGAACAAAGGTTGAATAGTCTTCGACGTGTAAATGAGAACAGAAATTCACTTGAAAAAAAAAAAAAAACGAGCGGAAGAAATGTTTCATGTCCTTTATCAGTGTTTCTAAAGCCACTATCTCTTTCTTCTCGCTTATTTTATTACATGTATTAAATAAAGTATTTTCGCATACACTTTTACTTCAAAGAAATTAATAAAGATTCAAAAACAAATTCGATAAAGTAGATTTTTTATTAAAACCTGTTTGAAACCAATTCCATCTTCTAAGATGGCTGTCTTCTGGGTTGTAGAGCCATTAATCATGGCCGCCAGAACCTCAAATCCTACAATCCCATGATCTGACTGAATTTACAGAGGTGATACTTTGGATACTATTTAAGCAATAAGAATCCCTTTATTACTAATCTTTTATTTTATTTTATTTGTAGTGTTCTGTCTGACGACAGGTCCATATGAACAGGATCCTTCCATCCTTTTCTCGGACTGGGACCTTTTCATATACATTCTTGGCAGAGATGATCAGAAGTGGTTTGCCATTGCCTTCTTCTGTGTGTGAATGGAGTAATTGTTGGGATGCCACGGAGAAACCGGGGAAGCCCCCGGAGGAAAACTCCGTGATGCCTAGACCACGGCCTTGCCCAACACAAGTTATAAATTTGAGCACCACCGGGAATTGAACCCGGGACCCCAGGCTTACAAGGCTAGTGTTCTGACCGCTAGACCACCGTGGCGTACTAATCTTTACCAATCCATAATTTTTTATCTTAATAGGGTGGTTTGTGGTCATAGTTTCTTGGTCCTGCAGGAGCAGAATCTGCTTCCGTCTTCATCTGAGGGGTAGGCACTCACATGTGTCCACTAAAGAGGGCTAACCCCAGTCACTGAACTGTAATATATCATCTTTACAGACCTCTGAAATTGTTCATATGTTGTTTTGAATCTAGTGACGAAAGTCATGTTAATATTTAATGAGAATCTTTCAAATAGTTCATACCTTAAAATAGGAGGAAAACGTGCAGTGATTTTAAAAAAGGAATAAAAGTAGATAAAAAACATATATATATATAATGACTCCTGTAGGCGACAAAATTCATACTTTCAGTGTTCTGATATCCTGCAGCTCGTTTATGTGCCTTGTAATGTGGACATATAGGGTCTATATTGTGAGCGAATTTTAAGCTTCTTATTACGTATTCAAGATTTGATGTGCAAAAATTTGAATATTTATTAAACAAGCTATTATGCCATATAAAATTACAGACTCTAAACAAGAGGTCTATAAAGTTGTGCTCTAAAAAATAAAAGATTCACGGGCAAAGAATGTCATGATCGTTTTCATATTACGTACTATAATTATATTTTAAGAGACTCATACTAGTATCCTCTGATTTTTTTTTTGTTCAAACAATTTTTGCTAATTGTGGTTTTAACTTATATGAAATGAAGACCGTAATTAACAGCTTAGTTAAGCATTCCTCGCAGGGCTGTACAACCCCCCCCGCCAAAAAAATTATAATTACAGACGGAAATTTAATTTGCATTTAAACCCAGTCTTTTCAATAATATGAAAGAGCTAATTGATTACCACAAAAATAAAATGATTGAAACGTTTTAAACAGTGACTAGTTTTTAGAATTAAACATCATCCCACTTTTACAATGCAATTGGAAGCAAGAAAGGCTAGATTCGCCCGTAAGCTCGTATTTCGTTGACGCATTGCTTATGTTTGTTAAGCAGACAATGCAGTTTGTTATACACCGAGCGGACAGAAGATGCATTGCTTAAATCAGTGGTATACAACCTGGGGTACGCGTACCCCGTGGGTACGCGAAGACATCTTAGGGGGTACGTAAAATTTAAAAATATATATTTTATGATAAACACTGAATAATCAATAATGTAATTTATATTTGATGTAGATTATTTAACTTGAATTATGCACAACAACTTTGGGGGTACAAAGTTGAAGAGAAATTATATCTGGGGGTACGCGAACAAAAAAGGTTGAATACCACTGGCTTTGACAACAACAACAAACTTCGAGTTTAATGCTAACATGGTGCAGTACAAGGCATTAGAAATAAATCCACTCACACATGTCCTGGATGCCAAACAATCAAAATACTATTCTCTCAGCACGCAAACAACCGTATTTTATAATGGGTTTTAAAACCATTAAAATTAATTACTTACATAAGATAATGCTCCTTTAACTCTGATGTGACTTCCAAAATTTCATAAATGATATATCAAAACTTTCGATTTTACCCTTAAGAAGTGTCAATACTGGCAAAACAAATTTTCGTATAAAAGGTTGACACAGAGCTATCAAAAGATACACAGAAGTGTTTTTATAGGTATTTAATGTAAAGTGGCCCTAAACTCGTTCAAACTAAACTGAAATAAAAATGGTCACCAAAGCAACTTAATTAAAGACTCGATCAAGCAGCGCGGACCCGCCTACAAACGGATGGACGCGACGAATCTAACAGGCAATTTAAGTAGGAGTCTGAGGATTGCTGTCTTCTGGGTTATTGCACCGTGTAGTCTGGTAGATTTCCACCAAAGATTCATCGTCCTGATGACGGAGCCAGCAAGACCCCTGAAATGTTGGTAGAAATCTACCAGACTACACGGCGCAATAACCCAGAAGACAGCAATCTTACGATAATTTAAGGTTTTCTCTCCGGAGACAATTTTGAAAAAAGTGCATAGGAGTCGTGTAACAATCGCGACTTTCGGAAGTCTTTTGTTACAAAACTAAGATTTCACATACTAAGATTACAAAAACTAAGATTACAAATACTAAGATTTAAAATACTAAGATTACAAATACTAAGATTTCAAATACTAAGATTACAAATATAAAGATTTCAAATACTAAGATTTCAAATACTAAGATTTCAAATACTAAGATTTCAAATACTAAGATTTCAAATACTAAGATTTCAAATACTAAGATTTCAAATACTAAGATTTCAAATACTAAGATTTCAAATACTAAGATTACAAATATAAAGATTTCAAATACTAAGATTACAAATACTAAGATTTCAAATACTAAGATTACAAATATAAAGATTTCAAATACTAAGATTACAAATACTAAGATTACAAATACTAAGATTACAAATACGAAGATTACAAATACACTGCACAAAACTGAAGATATTATTTAACTTTAATATTTCAACCGTATAATAAAATCAGTGTCTTTCATATTAAGCTGTAGATGTTGATATATTCTTGAATTTAATATTTATGGCGAAGATTTGGATCGAAATTTTATTTCCGAACCGGCCACTACGCTAAAAATAGTATGTTTTAGACCAAAACGATTACATACGAAGCATTTTGGATACCCCTAACAGAAAGGAGTTATAATCACAGTGTCGAAGGAACGATCCTACCAAAATCATCCCAGTGATTTAGGTAGAAGAAATTAAACTCAGAAGCAATTTTGCACGAATTATATAAAAGTTCTTCGAACCGCTTTCTTTTTTAATACTATATTTAAAAGGTAACAAGTAACTCTGCAGCAAGTTTTAGCCATTCTGCATCAGAAGGCTTGTCCTCGCTCATTATGGTTTAATATTTTTACAAGTTTTTTTTGAATTTCGTAGTTTCTTGTCTTAGCTACAAAAACAATCACAACATGAAAAGCATGAAGTGCGTAATCTGTCAAACCATTACATGTACCTGCAAACTCAAATTAAATACAAAAATTAAAATGCCAATAAAATACACGTAACTACAGAGGTTATCGTCCACTAGCGTCGAATGAGATGGAAATATGTTTCTGAATTATAAGCAGGCGAGGATTTGCAAGGACGCGGTCGTAACATATTCAAGGTTATGCCCCAACATTTGTCGCTACAGGCTGAGTAAAACCGGTATTTGCCTGACAGACCAAAGAAAACCAAGATAAATCACTTAGCAACCGTAGCTCGGCAGAGATTAGAACCGAATACAAATCAAATGCGCCAAATTTTGAGATAATTTACCATGCACTGTTGTTTATTCTGGTTAATATTTTTGGGTGGTTCCAATACGCAAGTTCAAAACACCATTAAAGGCCATGAAAAACTACCCAAATAATGTCTTTTTTGGGAAATCGCCAGAATCTCCCAGGAAAAACGAAAACTTGGTCTACAGAAACAAGGTTATAAATCAGTTTTTAAATCAATTAGCATTGAAACTAGACACCGTTTTATATTGTATTTGGTAACGTACGAGGTACGATCGGAAAGTTTCTAGACTGCGCCTATAAAAACCCGTACACTTATCTCAGATATTAAATTCATCCATCACCCTCGAAGTAGTTCCCCTGGGAGTGAACACAACGATCCCAGCGCCGCTGCCAAGCCTGGAAGCATCCCTGGAAATCTTTCTTTGTCAGCCTGTCAAGCACCATCTGCGATTCTGCCTGAATCTCTTCTATCGTCTCAAATCTCCTTCCCTTTAGCTGAATTTTCATCTTTTGGAACAGGAAGAAGTCACACGGAGCTTAGAAAGGAAGTTGGGGTCGGTTCTTGCAAGATCTTTGAGCTCCTGACAAACGAGAAGTCGATTCTGCTTCTGGTCCTCAGACAGGATGCGTCGCATGTGGAGTTCTTCCTTTAGAATCAGCTGACAGGTCCCATAGCCTATCCCAACAATGTCGCACAAGTCGTTGATGTACGACGTCGATCTTCGTAAATGGCCTGCCGAATCTTCGTAACATTTTCGGGCGTTGTGCTCGAAGATGGTCGTCCAGAACGCTCGTCAACATCGACAGAGGTTCGGCCATTTTTAAAACTTGAATGCCACACAAAAGTTTGTGCACGACCCATTGCGGACTCCCCAAATGCTTGCTTTAGCATTTCATAGGTTTCCGTAGCTGTTTTGGCGAGTCTTTGGCAAAATTTGATGCACACGCCATTCCGAAATCGCAGGAGGGTCGGTGTAATGCACTACCAAAACGCCCGTAACTAAGAAACAAAAGCTAATTCGATGATGCCGGCTGGCACACTGATTCACTATGAATGTAGGCCGCACCCCCTAGCGGCAGAAGCTCGTACTACATCCGGTTCGCCCTCTATTGACACAGTCTGGAAACTTTCCGATCGCACCTCGTACGTTGCTTATTCAAAACCAAGGCGGTGTTTGTATCTGTATATAGAAGGCTACGTCAATCTCAGATTCCAGTGCGAACATAAATATAAGACGATGTTTAATTACGTGAAATAAATATAAGAAATGTGTTCTGCTTCTAAAATCAAGCCATACGCTTTCCATTAACACACGCTTGCTAATTAGATAGCAAGTTAAGGCAACGCTTAGGAGCGGTGAGACATCAGTTTAGAATTCATGTTTGGAATGTCTTTAATTTTGAGAGAAATAATTTTTGAGTTTTAACATTTCGTATTTCGTGCTGTAGCCTAGCTTCAGTATTACTATAAATTTTAATTATGTCCAAACAACATAAAATAAAGATGACTGTATAATTGATCATGTCTTTTATTATTATCCCAAAAGCGTCATCAACTGCTTTATAAATCTTCTTGTCATCTCTCGGCTTTGAAGCCTGGCGACATTAAACGTGAAATATGGAATACAAGGCACATTTCGCTTTGTCTTAAGAGCAGTTTCTGTGAAATTCTGTACCGAGATTACAAATGACTATTCTCTTGTGCGTTTTCACATGATGCAGTTAATAAATACTACGGATAAACAGGTTGTCAGCGTCATCCTGGAGAACTGGCAGTTTCTCAGATCATAAAGCCATCGACCTTACACTAAGGCTCCTGGCTTTTTCCGATGCAGATTTTAATCCTGGTACATTTGGTAGGACTCCGTAGACAGGAAGCGACCTCACATGCAGTGAAACAAAAATCTACGAGCATCTATGACGAGGGAAGGATTTGAACCCCCGACCCAATTCTTCAGACTCCATAGATCTTGGATGATATTGTGGTTGGTTTTTTTATATTTCTGTACACCAAAATTTCGGTTCATGCTGATAAAATCTTTTGTTTACTGCACATGTCTTCTTTCTTTTTGTAGTCTGTCCATGCTTTTTGGCACGTCTTATGAATTTATTCTTAGAAATTGCAATTCTGGGTTTCTTATTTGTCCTTTATTATCAGGGTTTCAGTACGAGAGAGGACAGTTCATGCGATAAAGATTTCTATCCTTGCATTTTCTGAAATCTTTACGATCTACATATTTATACACAACTTAACTGGTTTGTCTTTTTAAAAATCCGTATACTTTTGCATCTTTTTATCTGAGGCAAGTAAAGATATTTGACTGTTATTACGTCACTGATTATCACGAATATTATTCTCATCGCCCTGATGATGGACGCAGCAAGGACCTCTGAAACGTCGGTAAACTTCTACCAGACAACACGGCGCAACAACCCAGAAGACAGTCATCTTCTAGTTTGCTGATTATTTCGTCAGAACAAATAAAATGCTTTTATCTCGAATTTATTGCATTTTAATAGCTTCTTTCTATGAATAATACTGATACCAGAATTATAATACTTTACATTCTTTTTGATTTCTCGAGTGTATCGCATACCCTGAGGATGTGCGTCTTAACCTAAATAGGTTACAGTCTACGACACTCAAAATCTCAAAATGGTTATTATCAACCTCACTCATCCGATTTATCCCGTACCTTTTCACACATTCGTAAAGTTCTTCTTCTGAATCACACATTTGTCGCAAAACTGTACTGCAATTTTCAGCAATTTCAACAGCTTCCATAATTCTGACCACAAAAATCTAATCACAATTTCTTCTTGGGTGTATTTGCCTAAGAAGCAGCCATATTATTATTCGTTCCACCGTAACATCTGAACTTCTAAACAGACAATGAAAATCAACTACTAACAAACGAAGAAACATTTATGTTAAAATCCACCATCGTTTACAGTGTTGCCAACAATGTTTTGAGTCTAACTAAACTTCTTTGCTTTGTGACTGACCTTCAAACATATCTCTTTAGACTGTTTCATCCAGTTTCATTCAAACAAAGCAGACAGCGTCGCCTTTGTCCCAGACATATTTTCATGAACACACCAGTGGAAACCTGACGATGCATATAAATGTACGTTACTTGCATCACCCATTTTGAATACACATGTTAACAAGAGATACACAGCGTGAGTTACTGTGGGCAGCGTGAATAGGTACAACATCTCATTGGCGACACTGAATTAAATACTTAAGCATTAACAATTCTTTAACTATGTATGATTTGAGGTTTTAACAGCGGTGAGTTTGAAGATTACTGTCTTCTGGGTTGTTGTGCTGTGTAGTCTGGTCGATGTTAACCAACGTTTCAGAGGTCATACTGCCTCCGTCATCAGGGCGATGAGTATGAAGATTTGTGTCTTCTGGGTTGTTGCGTTGTGTAGTCTGGTTGAAGTTTACTGAGTTTCAGAGGTCATACTGCCTCCATCATCAGGGCGATGAGTATGAAGATTTCTGTCTTCTGGGTTGTTGCGCTGTGTAGTCTGGTCGATGTTAACCAACGTTTCAGAGGTCATGCTGCCTCCGTCATCAGGGCGATGAGTATGAAGATTTCTGTCTTCTGGGTTGTTGCGCTGTGTAGTCTGGTCGATGTTAACCAACGTTTCAGAGGTCATACTGCCTCCGTCATCAGGGCGATGAGTATGAAGATTTCTGTCTTCTAGGTTGTTGCGCTGTGTAGTCTGGTAGATGTTTACCAACGTTTCAGAAGTCACACTGCCTCCGTCATCAGGGCGATGAGTATGAAGATTCTGTCTTCTGGGTTCTTGCGATGTGTAGTCCGGTCGATGTTAACCAACGTTTCAGAGGTCATACTGCCTCCGTCATCAGGGCGAAACGTTGGTAAACATCTACCAGACTACACGTCGCAACAACCCAGAAGACAGAAATCTTCATACTCATCGCCCTGATGATGGAGGCGGTATGACCTCTGAAATGTTGGTGGACATCGACCAGACTACACGGCGCAACAACCCAGAAGACAGAAATCTTCATACTCATCGCCCTGATGATGGAGGCAGTATGACCTCAGAAACGTTGGTAAACATCTACCAGACTACACAGCGCAACAACCTAGAAGGCAGAAATCTTCAATCATATAACTCTTTGGTCAATCAGTGTAAGGATGACGTTATAATAGATCTATGCTGTTATGCACTCAGAAACAGTACGCATTAATTAGAAAATATTTACTTCTTACTTCAGCTGAGATTAGGACTATGTGCTCACGTAGACATATTAAAAATGCATTTAAGAACACAAGCACCAAAGTCTACTATCAAACTGAGATGTGTTTCCTTTCTTTTACAATTTTCATGTTTATTCCTTCATTTTTAGACGTTTGGTGTTCCGTACAACACGCCAGGTAAAACGGAATGCAGTGCGATCATGATAAATAATTACTTACTTAGTAGAAATCATTATCTACACTTCGAAATAAAACTTTGGAAGAACTAAGAAAAACCTCCCAGGATAGCCCGTAGCTAGCAAAACCTAAATTGTTACCTCCTGAAATAACACCACACCTTTTACCACTAAGCTACCCTAATTCTTATCTGCATTGCGTTAAAATGGTTTAACAGAGTATTGAAGTCCGTTACGCGACTGTCATGAGGCTGGACCAGCGTCAGACTAAGGTAGCCTTGTTGCTACCATTTTGCTGGCAGAACAACGTATATTCTGACGTATCTCCATAATTTCACTCAGCGTGACCACATTTTTATTGTACAGAGAGAGAAATATTACCGTGGTTTCCAAGGTTACCTGAGAAACACTTGAGTGGGGAATTACCAGCCAGCCGTGCAAGAACGTGGCTGAATCATCCTGCCAGACAAGAGCCAGACTCTCGCCCATGTAAATACCATTGACCCCTGATAACTCTAACGCCACTGGCGTGATTTGCAAAGATCAAACACTTCAAATTGTATCAACTGTGTATGAATTCAAAAATTCAAAAATCCAAAATATCATTAAATAAAATAAAATAAATTTGAACAGACGAAAATGTTGGAAGGTTCATAATGTTAATAAACGCCATCTTTGTAAGTGCTGCCAATATTGTTTTGTAGAGAAACAAATTACCTTCACCTTCTGATTAGTTCTCGTATTTTAAAATAAACCGAAAATAACGTTTTCCAGTTCGGCTGTTACTGGAACCATCTGTGCAGATTTCTCATTATAAATCTAAAGTTTTAAAATATAATACAAAACTCACAAATCAAATCGATCACAGCTTCATTTAATCAGAACATTTCTAACTGCAAACTGTCAAAATCAGGTCACGTACGCAGGCTCACTTCAACATGAAAAAAATTTCTACACAAAATAAATTTAAATTGTTTTTGGTGCTGTAATGAACTCAATGACATCATTGCTACCAGCAACGCATTACATTCATTAACACTCCAAATCACAAACCAAGTCAACAGACGTAAACGTCATTAGATGAAATTCGAGCAGAATAATTCAATAAAAATGTGTTTCTCCCTGACGAACACTGTAATTTAAATTTAATCTTACTTAAAATTCTTCTGGACACGACGTTAGGCCAATAAATGACCCGTTTCTGCATCAGGATTGTATTCGTCTAATTTTCTACAGCAATTATTTCCTCTACTCTGCTCTTTTGAGCTATAAGAGCATATTTATTGAATTCCTTATATCCCACTCGACTACTAAATACAACAAAAAGTTTGAAACTCCGTATCCACAAAAAATTCCGTTAAATTGGGCTGTGTGGAGGTCAGAGCGGGATTTATAGTTGAGGGGCCCTGGGGCAATCAATCATTAGCAACAAATATAGGTTATGTGGCAACTACTTATAAATAAACAATAATTAAGTATAATAAATGTCACGTGATTTGTTTCCGTCGATGATTACCCAGATGCTTTTCGTCGTAAAAAAAAAAACTCTCGGATTTTATGAAGGCCCCTGTTTTGTGGAGGCCTCTGGGCAACCTTAGATCCGACCCTGGAGAGGTTGTGAACACATAAATTTTCTGACCGGTAATTAAATCCGGGACAGTGATCTCGTTAATTAAATGCCACGGGGAAAATTTGCTATAAAAATAGTTTACAGAGAGCGTATCGTTTAAAACGCAACCTGATATGAAATACGTACTGCGAAATAAAACTGAACAAAACAACAAAGACCCAGAAACACTTCAAATATTCACAAAGAGATCAACAACAGTTTGGGCAGTTGGTAGCCACGTTTGGAATAATACGAGATTTTGGGTTCTCACGGCGGACTTGCGGGAAGACAAACTACTAACATTTCGGAGGAACATACTGTTTCAACCTGCATCCCCGTATGTGACCAGAGAACGTCAACACATCGATGACGTTCTCGTGGGTTTTGAAGCCGGGTGCACCGAGAAAGTTATAGACGAAAATCTTCGAAGATATCAAAGCCCGGCTACAGCATAGCCAAACAGTGGCCGTGGTTTTACTCGGTCGGTCTAACAGAATTCGGGAGTAACACTTTCAAAGACAACAGGACATTTGCTTTAAACATTAGTATCATTGCCATCTTCCTATATCATACGAAGATAGATTCCTAACAACATTATTAAATCCTAAAATTTCATAAATTAAAAAGAATTTCCATAAAGTAATCACGAATTATTCTCATTCATTTTTCCGGGTTCTTTTTATAAATATTATTATAAAACATACAAGTTATCTTAAGACTGAAGCAATTGTTTTGCTAAAATACAGTTAATAAATCATCAATCACATTTCAGCTGGAATTTGTGAACTTATGCCCTTTTACCACGTCATCGCGCAAAATAACGTAACAATCACCCATTAATCACAGTGCAGTGTCAAAATCCACTGCAGTATTCAACAGCTAAGGATTAGCCTTCAAAACATAGGCTACTAGCTCCAATATTTAATATATATATATATATATATATTCACAGCAATATTTTCTTTAAAAATAAAAAAAACCCGGTAAGATTAAAATGAACATAGCGTCTTTATTAGAAGCTGTGTTTGTAATGACACGTTTCAAATGCAAACGCACTGAAAATACACGTTCATATTAGTCTCACAATTTTTCGTCATCTAAGTGGACTATTATTATGAAGTTTCTTATTGACTATGAAAATATTATGAACACCGTTAAGTTCTATTTGTTATATAAACAATAATAAAACATATAATTGGCATATGAAAGTAACTGCACTGAAAGAGATAAATACGAAAGATTCTTATTTAGATAATTATTATATTTGTTTACCGTCAAATCACAATAAAATAGTAAGATAAGATAATTAAAATTATTAAAATATCATCTTATGTTCCATATCGAGCATTCGATTTACATCGGAATGTTCCATATCGAGCATTCGATTTACATAAGAATGTTCCGATGTAAATCGAATGCTCGATATGGAACATAAGATGATATTTTAATCATTTTAATTATCTTATCTTACTATTTTATTGCGATTTGACGGTAAACAAATATAATAATTATTTTAATTAATATCACAATATGACGCAACTATACTATCTCATTCTTATTTAGGGTTCTCAAGGCTACGATTATAATAATGGCTGTCTTCTGGGTTGTAGCGCCATGTAGTTTGGTAGACGTTTGCAGACGTTTCAGAAGTATCTATTACTCATCGTTCTGATGATGGAGGCAATATACACATCTGAAATATCTCTAAACTTCTACCAGACTACAAAGGCGCTACAACCCAGAAGACAGTCATCTTATTTATAACTATATTCAGGTTCAATTGTGTTATTTACCACAATCGCTTTGTTCATTAAGCATAAGATCGATTTACAGCAACGATACGATACATCGATAGATATATACGAGATTTCTTTGTACGGACGGTTTCTTGCGGACGAATCAGCGGCGGACAGATTGTCTTTATCTCTTAAGCCGAAGGTCTTATAAATATTTAAAAAAATTAAGTTCGTGCCTCAAAGAAAACATTTCTCAGTTACACATAGAACCGTGATTACACGATAAATACACTCTGCAAATAAAATACATATTTGTTAATTTTTATAGAATGTACTACCACGGTGGTCTAGCGGTTAGAACGCTGGCCTTATAATCCTGGGGGTCTCGGGTTCGATTCCCGGCGGTGCCCGAATTTATAACTTGTGTTGGGCAAGGCCGTGGTCTAGGCAACACGGAGTTTTCCTCCGGGGGCTTCCCCGGTTTCTCCGTGGCATCCCAACAATTACTCCATTCACACACAGAAGAAGGCAATGGCAAACCACTTCTGGATCATCTGCCAAGAACGTATATGAACAGGTCTCAGTCCGAGAAAAGGATGGAAGGATCCTGTTCATATGGACCTGTCGTCAGACAGAACACTAATAATAATAAAAAAAAAAGTACTACGTAAACTCGCCACTGAAAATTCAACGGTCAAAGCTATGCATTAAAACCCGCACTCCTACCAACAATAACACGCAGTGTTGAAAAGTAACTAGTCGAAAGCCAATAGCTTTATTGCTACAAAAGATCTCGCTCAATGTCACAAGGTGAATGACCAATGAAAACATATGCAAGAATTCTTCCTCGTAAATACCTTAGACCACTACCTGGGGTAGTGGATCCGGGAACATTCAACAGCTTTTAATTAGAAACCGAATTCTCTTCCACATTCCTTCGTTCCGTGAGTGTTATTTAATTCGTAAATTTGGCAACAGTGCATAGACTCAGGTAAGGCATCAACAAAACACGCATGAAACACGATCACATGTTTTCAATGGGTGCTGTTACCAACTGTTGTTCGGCTTCACAAGCTGGAATAATCCGTCTTGTTTATATCAGATCTGTATCTTGCAGACAACTGACAAAACACTTTACATTATACCAGTAAGCAAGGAGTAATAAATGTTTTGCAAACTTATGCATCAAAGATACGCACTTTGTGTGGCAGGATACATTTAAAATGGCAGGCATCAGCGTCAGTTTAGGTTTTGGCAGTATTTAAGGACATAGTTGTCCAGCCTACACATAAATAACTGAATAAAATCATGAACAAACATTACTTTATTTTAAATTTACTCTGGATTCATCATTCAGGTTCAAGCAGGCCGGAGCCGAAGTGTTCGGAAAGGGCGAGAGATATTTAAGCAGCATCGTTAACCACTTCGAGACCGATGACGACTTATCTCGATCATATTTCGGTTTGAAATTATCGTTGTACGAGAAGGTCATTGGGATAAAATGTATTAGTTCAAAACAACGAATTCAATTCTAAAGGGTTTTGACGACGGTAATTTACACTTAAAATTGTTCGTTATCAGGACTTTTTCCATCGTCTTTTATTTTAAAATCACGACGTTTCGGAGGCTGGTTCTGTCTCCGTCTTCAGGTGAGAGGTACCTACTCTGTTGGGTCCCTTAGATAGAGCTAGACTCTGTCCAGTGACAGAACCAGCCTCCGAAACGTCGTGATTTTAAAAGAACAGACGACATCTTGAAGCCTAACCTGTAGCTATCTCCGTTGTGATACTGACGAATCACAAGTTTACATCGATACGTCGAAGTGATAATAATCGATCTCAGTTGCAAGTCGATACGTGCTGAGTTTGTGATCTTGGCTCAGAATGAAATCTCAGTATATCCCCTGATTGCATTAATCAATTACGTAAATACAATGGTAAAATATATCCCCAAACCAAATCAATAAGAACAAAGAAATAATTTTAAAATATTAATTTCCGTAGTGAACACCATTATCAGATTTCAAAAAACCTGTGAAAATAAAGAGTAAGCCCATATCCTGTCTCAAAAGTACATTCGGTACATTAGACATAGGCCTCTGAAATCAATATGTCCCCTATTAGGCCAACTTCTGAATCAACTGATGGTTTTTTTTACGAAAGTTGGTATGAATATCATGTCACTAGATGGAAAGACGTGTGCTTTCACCTTTCTTCCAATATGGTAACCATACGAACTTCTACTGCGTACGTAACCCATAACACAAATCCAAGCAGGGCCCTAGAATTTGTATGGAATTAGATCTTCAAACGCTAACAACACAGTGGTGCATTAAATACGTATTTATCTTCCGGTTTCATTACAACTAATGGACTACTGGTACATCGTGAAGCTATAAACAATTCATGTTTTCTTAGCGTGATATGTGCAGTGCAGATTTTTGTAGAAATGTTTTAAATACCAGGTGCAATCTGTGTTGCCGAGCGCTCTGAATCCAGTTCCCAACGTTAGTCATGCTTAACCGCGAATGTTTCCCCAGAGGACACGAACCATGAGGCCGGTGGACGCGCTCATAACGGCAACGACAACGCTCCTCGACGGGGCAACCGAGCGGTACTGATTCGTGGTGAAAGACGGGGCCCTGTGGTTCGGAAAATTCGTGTAAGATTAATATCACTAGTCCCAAGCTCATGCGATCACACACGTAAACCTACATTGCCCTTTCGGTCGAAAGCAAGACATGTCCATAATAAGAAGTTCCTAAAAGTACGTGACATGACTACTTGTTAAAATGTTTCAATACAAAATCTAGCAACAACTCTATATAATTACTGTACATGATTTCCGCTAGTAGACTTTTAGAGAGATGGTAAAGTTGCGTCATATTGTGATATAATAAATATATATTATTTAAATCTTGTCCGTCTAATCACAATAAATTCTTATTAAATATTAAAATATTACACTAATTAACATTTAAAATATTTAAAATATTAAATGATGTTCTTTATCGAAATATTCGATTTACATTAGACCATCATTTTTCACGACATGTTTCAGTTCCTAAAAGAACTATCTTCAGGTAATATTTTAATATTTAATAAGAATTTATTGTGATTAGACGGACAAGATTTAAATAATATATAGACTTTTAAAGTTTAGTATCTACAACAAGATGTCTATAAGCAGAAAGTTTTTCACCGTACACATATTTGCTATTGCTAATGTTATAAAAGTCGAGTAGACTATTTCATATGTCAATTGTGTAGTTTAACAGCCTCTGTGCATTATCTACAACTGCTCTGAGTTTAACGTGTCTACCTCCAACCTTTCATTTTAATTACTGCCAACGATCGCATAAAGTTATATAATATTATAGTCTTCTTTACCGTGGCATTGTGTGGTCCTGTACACGATTATCAGCGTGCCAGATGAAAATATCGCTAAACGAAGTTAAAAGTTGAAGATTTCTGTCTTCTGGGTTATTGCGCTGTGTAGTCTGGTCGATGTTAACCAACGTTTCAGAGGTCATACTGCCTCCGTCATCAGGGCGATGAAGGCAGTATGACCTCTGAAACGTTGGTTAACATCGACCAGACTACACAGCGCAATAACCCAGAAGACAGAAATCTTCATACTCACCGCTGTGAGAACCTCAAGTCTTACGAAGTTAAAAGTTGTTTCATGTTCAAGGCACCTCAATTTTGAGCGATCACAAATACGTGAAAAAATAAAGGGCTTTGCCATTATTTTTACACCTTGAAATGACATAAGAATTGGAATTCTTATTACGTATAAACACGTCCAAACATAACGTTTCATCTAAGAGGTCAGGGTTCACATCCATACAAGAAAAAGATAAACTTATAGTATCGTATATTTTAATGTTTAAGTTTTGGATTCCACACAGAAAGATGAAATAATCTGGTCTAAATAGCAGTAAGAGTTCTGAAATGTAATTCTCTTCAAATGAATGTAAAGAAGATGATTGTGTTCAGGGTTGTACCTCCGCCTAGTCTGATAGTATTTTAGAAAAATTTAAGAGTTACTTATTACTTCATAATCAACCCATTGTCTTGATCATGGTGGCATCGAGGACCTCTGAAACGTTGGTAAAACTTCCACCAGACTACACAGCGTTACAACCCAGAAGACAGAAATCTTCATACTCATCGCCCTGATGACGGAGGCAGTATGACCTCTGAAACGTTGGTTAACATCGACCAGACTACACAGCGCAATAACCCAGAAGACAGAAATCTTCATATTCATCGCCCTGATGATGGAGGCAGTATGACCTCCGAAACGTTGGTAAACATCTACCAGACTACACAGCGCAACAACCCAGAAGACAGAAATCTTCATACTCATCGCCCTGATGACGGAGGCAGTATGACCTCTGAAACGTTGGTTAACATCGACCAGACTACACAGCGCAACAACCCAGAAGACAGAAATCTTCATACTCATCGCCCTGATGACGGAGGCAGTACGACCTCTGAAACGTTGGTAAAACTTCCACCAGACTACACAGCGCAACAACCCAGAAGACAGAAATCTTCATATTCATTGCTCTGATGATGGAGGCAGTACGACCTCCGAAACGTTGGTAAAACTTCCACCAGACTACACAGCGCAACAACCCAGAAGACAGAAATCTTCATACTCACCGCCCTGATGATGGAGGCAGTATGACCTCTGAAACGTTGGTTAACATCGACCAGACTACACAGCGCAACAACCCAGAAGACAGAAATCTTCGTATTGACCGCTGTGAAAACCTGCAAATCTTACTTCTAAGGCGTGTAATTTAGTTTTGTTAATATCATTACCAGATAATTAAACTCAGCCAAATTTCGAAACATTCATTAATCAATTATATGCTTATGGCCTTATCAAAGGTTTTTGCGAGAAGATTTAAAATTGTTTTCTCGTTCTTTCTGCATACCATCGCCTTACTACCAGTTAAGATATATGACCCAGATTTGTACATGTTATCCTCACGTTGCGTCTTTTTGATCAGTTCTTGGAAAGTTTCTACATATCTCGTATAAGCGTTTGTATACGACCGACATGCATTTTATACGAAGGCAGACATTATACCCACGATCGCACAGACAAAAGTGGGAAAACCCCCCCCCCCCCCCCCCCCCCCCCGCAGATCCTCCTTTTAATTTCGTTTTCCATTTTGTGTCACATGGTTTTAGATTCGCGTGTACAACAGTGCGGAAGACATGAGGCAGCCTGTGATTATAGGAGCGGACTTTCGCGATCATTGTACGATAAACGTCCAGAGCCAAAGGCAGGAATCTGCCTCCATGCCTTTATAGCGAACCGCTCCATCACTGTCCGACAGCTGACATCCTTTGAAGGAAGCCCAACTACGTCTCTTTCTTTCAAATTTCCAGTACTAAATTTCTGTCAAGATAAAGATACTGTCATTGCAGAATCTCAGAAGTAATATTATATAATGTTCTGAGCAAACAGAGTTTACAAATCTACTAAACACTAAATACTAACAATTTTCAAATGATTCTGCTTTAAAATTCAAGAACCCAAAAAGATAAATGGTCTTATGTATATGTCATATACACTTCGTAAGTTCAGGGCTTCTTAGAAATTTCGATGAAACAAATATTTATGGAAAACGATATGCTAAATGATGAAATTCAGAAATGAAACATAGCGATGTTCAAGTGTTATTTTAATTATGGCTGGCTATTTACAAAAACTGTTCAAAAAACTCGCTAACTGAAACGTGGTTTGTAAATTAAAAACTAAAGGAACTGTAATTGTGAAGATTTCTGTCTTCTGGGTTGTTGCGCTGTGTAGTCTGGTCGATGTTAACCAACGTTTCAGAGGTCATACTGCCTCCGTCATCAGGGCGATGAGTATGAAGATTTCTGTCTTCTGGGTTGTTGCGTTGTGTATTCTGGTTGATGTTTACCAACGTTTCGGAGGTCATACTGCCTCCGTCATCAGGGCGATGAGTATGAAGATTTCTGTCTTCTGGGTTGTTGCGCTGTGTAGTCTGGTAGAAGTTTATTGACGTTTCAGAGGTACTTGCTGCCTCTATCATCAGGACTTATGAAACGTAGCTAAAACGTTTACCAGACATCACGGCGGAATAACCCAGAAGACAGCTATCTTCAGACTCACCGCCGCTGAAACCTCAAATTTTACAGAGCTGTGATTGTGATTGTTTACCTCATCATGAATCTAAAATTACTATACCACGCTTGGTAGGGCTGATAAATATACAAAGAACTTTAGTATAAAGATCTTAAAGGAATATAATAGCTGAGAATTACGAGTTCGTTGAAGGATGATATTAAGACTGATCTTCATCACAGAGTTCGTCTGAAGATGCGACTAGTAGAGGGCTCTTGTGCTTACGGTAATGAACATTCGGAATGAACAAAAGGCAGGGGACTTTATGGAAGAATGTCGTACTGCCTTTCAGGACTCTTGGAACCAAAGGAAAGAAAATTACGAAGTTGTGTAGAAAATTACAGACAAAAATAAGGATCTTTGTAATGTACATTCCTTACCAAATATTATTCGTATAATCAAAAAGGAATAGTGTACGTGATATGTAGTAAGTATGAGGGGACAATTTTATATGTACAATCTGAAATGAAGAGACAACTCGGTGAAGACGGATTTACAAATTTGAAACGTGTCTTAAAGAAATATAATCTGAGGGGATATTGCGGATTCAGTAAACTCAGGACACAGACCAGGACTTATACAAAAATAGTTCCATAAAACATATAAATTTCTTGATCAGTTGAGTGAGGTTCTCATGAACGCTATTATCAATCTACCCCAAATACTTGAAACATGACAAAACTTGTGAGGCTACCAATTTCGGAGAATTTAGATTGCCACCATCAGGCCAACATGTAAGAAGTTAATTTGATGCAATGTTTCAGGCGATGACAACAAAGCTGGCTCCATATTATACATGCATGTCATAGGTTTAATAAAATGAATATAAAGATAAATTGTGGACAAGTGTGGAAACGAAAACAAAATATTCTTTACACAGAGTACGAATTTTAGATGTGCATGTTGAATATTAAGTTAAGACATTATTAAAAAAAAAACGAAATATGCTTGTCGGAGCACCGAACTGCTTCATAATACAGTGTGACCAAAAATTCAGGTAACCCATTCCTGACACATATTCTATTCGTTAAAAAATAAACAACGTTGTAGAAAGTGTTGGAAATGTCCATCGTATTCAGCGATACGAGGTGCGATCGGAAAGTTTCCAGACTGTGTCAATAGAGGGCGAACCGGATGTAGTACGAGCTTCTGCCGCTAGGGGGTGCGGCCTACATTCATAGTGAATCAGTGTGCCAGCCGGCATCATCGAATTAGCATTTGTTTCTTAGTTACGGGCGTTTTGGTAGTGCATTACACCGACCCTCCTGCGATTTCGGAATGGCGTGTGCATCAAATTTTGCCAAAGACTCGCCAAAACGGCTACGGAAACCTATGAAATGCTAAAGCAAGCATTTGGGGAGTCCGCAATGGGTCGTGCACAAACTTTTGTGTGGCATTCACGTTTTAAAAATGGCCGAACCTCTGTCGATGATGACGAGCGTTCTGGACGACCATCTTCGAGCACAACGCCCGAAAATGTTACGAAGATTCGGCAGGCCATTCACGAAGATCGACGTCGTACATCAACGACTTGTGCGACATTGTTGGGATAGGCTATGGGACCTGTCACCTGATTCTAAAGGAAGAACTCCACATGCGACGCATCGCAGCCAAGTTTGTGCCAAGGCTCCTGTCTGAGGACCAGAAGCAGAATCGACTTCTCGTTTGTCAGGAGCTCAAAGATCTTGCAAGAACCGACCCCAACTTCCTTTCTAAGCTCCGTGTGACTTCTTCCTCTTCCCAAAGATGAAAATTCAGCTAAAGGGAAGGAGATTTGAGACGATAGAAGAGATTCAGGCAGAATCGCAGATGGTGCTTGACAGGCTGACAAAGAAAGATTTCCAGGGATGCTTCCAGGCTTGGCAGCGGCGCTGGGATAGTTGTGTTCACTCCCAGGGGAACTACTTCGAGGGTGATGGATGAATTTAATACCTGAGATAAGTATACGGGTTTTTATAGGCGCAGTCTTGAAACTTTCCGATCGCACCTCGTACATTCAGTCTATCCTTTTATCATGTTTGATGCATCCTGGTGAAGAGTCCCTGTAGCTCTGAAACTTCACCAGAAGAGATATTGTCGATTTCTTTGGCACAAGATAACCGGTAAATGTATCCTTAAACTTATTCGAGCAGGATAAGTAAGGAGACGCCAAGTAGTTACACTTGCGAAAAAGAAATCCTTGCACTTCGACTGTTTGAAGACAAGTGACGGACCGGGACGAACAGGTTACAACAGGACGTCGTGGTCTCTTGTATAGTCACAGCGATATTTTGTGTTTACTAATGCAATCGAATTGTATTAAACTGCATAATTAAATAAACCCTCTATGTATTGCGCAACTTTTGGATCATTCTGTATAATTCGTAATAACCTTGGGCCTATATGCCAGGGTTGTACGTGGGCCGGTGGCATTCCTCGCTGCGTAACATGGGTCGAAGTTGCCGGGGTACGTGACGGAACTGATGGAAAAAAATATAAAGGACGAGTCTGACGTTTAAGGATCTACTGGATCAAAAAGTCTAATCGAGTCTCTTCAGGTTGTCCTACGTTCTGCTTAAAAGTTATAATTTTGACAGACATAATAAAATCCAGTATTTATTAAAATAAAGAAGTTGTGGTAACCCCACCGACAATTATTAGATAATTTTATGACGATGTTTCAACTGCGATGTTTATACAGAATCTAATGTTACAGGAAGATGTTCCGAGATATAAGCACACAGTGATTTGTAAGACAAAACCGTGATCCATTTAAAAATATTATCCGGGAGAGACTGAGGAAAACTCATAAATTTCTGTGAGGACAGCCAACAACCCGGCCAATATACTATCGGGGCACGCCACGAAATAAGAGGTGCGATCGGAAGGTTTCAAGACTGCGCGTATAAAAACCCGTACACTTATCTCAGTTAATAAATTCATCCATCACCCTCGAAGTAGTTCCCCTGGGAGTAAACACAACGATCCCAGCGCCGCTGCCAAGCCTGGAAGCATCCCTGGAAATCTTTCTTTGTCAGCCTGTCAAGCACCATCTGCGATTCTGCCTGAATCTCTTCTATCGTCTCAAATCTCCTTCCCTTTAGCTGGATTTTCATCTTTGGGAAGAGGAAGAAGTCACACGGCGAATAAGGAGGGTGTGGGATGACGGCCATGGTGTTTGAGGCCAAAAACTGCCGAACTTTGAGGGCGATGTGCGCTGGCGCGTTGTCATGATGCGTCGCATGTGGAGTTCTTCCTTTAGAATCAGCTGACAGGTCCCATAGCCTATCCCAAAAATGTCGCACAAGTCGTTGATGGTACGACGTCGATCTTCGTGAATGGCCTGCCGAATCTTCGTAACATTTTCGGGAGTTGTGCTCGAAGATGGTCGTCCAGAACGCTCGTCATCATCGACAGAGGTTCGGCCATTTTTAAAACGTGAATGCCACACAAAAGTTTGTGCACGACCCATTGCGGACTCCCCAAATGCTTGCTTTAGCATTTCATAGGTTTCCGTAGCCGTTTTGGCGAGTCTTTGGCAAGAGATTCAGGCAGAATCGCAGATGGTGCTTGACAGGCTGACAAAGAAATATTTCCAGGGATGCTTCCAGGCTTGGCAGCGGCGCTGGGATCGTTGTGTTCACTCCCAGGGGAACTACTTCGAGGGTGATGGATGAATTTAATACCTGAGATAAGTGTACGGGTTTTTATACGCGCAGTCTTGAAACTTTCCGATCGCACCTCGTACCAGTCTAATTCGTCACCCCTAATGCAACCTGCTGGAAACAAGTAGGACTATTGAATAATAATTAAACTTTTATAGCCTGAACTACCATCACTTGACTATGGAGGGTCTGCTAGCAGTTTTCTTTAGAGGTGTAACGTATTTTACTGTAACAGCGAGCATTTATTGCAATTTGCATATTCTTAGGGGCAATGGCCCATCCAGAGTATTCAGCGACCTGCCTGCTTAAGAAGTTGGTGTCACCTGAGCCTTCAGGCATCTCGGTGTTGTAATAGACAACATTAGAGCACATTATGCGCATGCGTTCTTCGCTTCATACAGCGAGACTCGGAACCAGCATTCAAAATTATCGTCTCTTCGTCTGTCGATTTTGACGTTTGAAATCACTCATTTGTGTTCATGCAGCACGTATATTGAATATTTATATACACGGATCTCATGAATGTTAAAATGTTTTGTTGTTTTATTTTATTTCTTATGTTAGGTTGTGTTATATTTCAAAACGTGTAGCTTGTTCTTCAAGACAGTTATTTCTAAAAGTAAAATTTTGTTTTTATATTCACTTGAAACTCATGAATATAAAGTTTAGCTGTTATCTCACTGCCGTGTAAACCTCATTTTCTTCTAATTACCCTTCTATCGGTGCGATGTGACCTCCATTCGTCATAATGATGCAAACAAACTAAAAGTCTGTTCTAATAATTTGTCTCATTGGTGTATGATACGAAGAATACGCAATTAAGATAATAAACATTTAAAATATTCTTCTGTTATAAATATTGAATAAAACAGAAGTATTTTCCGACTGGGCAAATGTTTAATTTGTAGTGCAGTGAGTTCTCTAACACAGTGGTATTCAAACCTGTGGTACGCGTACCCCCGGGGGTACGCGAAGACATCTTATGGGGTACGTGAAATTAAATATATATATAAAAATAATTTTATGATAAACACTGAATAATCAGTAATGTAATTTATTTAATTTATTTTAGATGTAGATTATATACTATGTATAACTTGAATTATACACCAACAACTTTGGGGGTACAAAGTTGAAGAGAAATTATATCTGGGGGGTACGCGGACAAAAAAGGTTGAATACCACTGGTATAAATCAGTGGTATTCAACCAGGGGTACGCAAAGACATCTTAGGGGGTACGTGAAATTTAAAAAAATATATTATTTTATGATAAACACTGAATAATCAGTAATGTAATTTATTTAATTTATTATAGATGTAGATTATATACTATGTATAACTTGAAATATACACCAACAACTTTAGGGGTACAAAGTTGAAGAGAAATTATATCTGGGGGTACACGAACAAAAAAGGTTGAATACAACTGCTCTAACACATATTCGTGTTTCAATAAATTAATGTCAAATACATGCAGAACAGCAAAACACATCTCAGAAACGTATGAATTCTATTAAGATGCATTTCACCGTTGTATGATCTGAAGTTTTCACGGCGACAAAGTATAACGAACTCTTTTCGGGCTACCAGCCGTGTCAGCTAGTAGCCCGAGAAGAATTCATTATACATTTCACCCCTGTTTACACGTAAACAAAATTTTGTTGCCGGGTAATAAACACCATATAAAAACACGAATATATAATTCGAAAAAATAACCACCGATGTAATGCCCTGAAGACCTTGGGTGTTGCGCTTGAGAGAGAATCTTGTCATCGGTTCAGTTCTCACTCGGGGTGACAAGTTATCTGACAGACCGTAACAGCTTCTGAATCTCAGGATACAACAGAAGAAAATACACGCGAAAGAAATCTGTGGATTACAATAAAACATCAGCCTTTGTTCCCCTGTTACTAACTTCGTGGAACGAAGTTCTTCTGAGAAGCTAACAGTCCTTCAGCCGGTAAAAAAATTTAAAGCCTTGTAAAGAACCCGAAGGTAACGACTGTGCTCACAAGAGATGGTCACTGGTTCGCATTCTAGAACAGATGAATCAATGTATGATTTGAGGTTTTCACAGCGGTGAGTATGCAGATTTCTGTCTTCTGGGTTGTTGCGCTGTGTAGTCTGGTCGATGTTAACCAACGTTTCAGAGGTCATACTGCCTCCGTCATCAGGGCGATGAGTATGAAGATTTCTGTCTTCTGGGTTGTTGCGCTGTGTAGTCTGGTCGATGTTAACCAACGTTTCAGAGGTCATACTGCCTCCGTCATCAGGGCGACGAACATTTATCGCCCTGATGACGGAGGTAGTATGACCTCTGAAACGTTGGTAAACATCTACCAGACTACACAGCGCAAGAACCCAGAAGACAGAAATCTTCAGATGAATCAAGTTTACTCCCATCATACCATATTTCCATTTTAATATTATCAACTCACCTACCCCCATAATTCCGAAGTAGTTTTCTTTCATCTTATTCTTCCGTCTAACTAATATTCTAACCAGGAGACCAGCTATAAACACAGAATTCAGTTATTCTCTTACGTTATTGCATTTAAAGTAGGTAATTATGTAATTTGTATTAAATTTTAAGTTAATACTTTTATTGTAAACAATGTTTTATTGGGTTTGACCTCAACTGGAGGAAAATAAGATGGTAGGAGGTAGATTACTACAGGGGACGTGTTTTCGTTTCACATTTACCAAGTAAAGCATTCATTTCACTTGAATGTAAATATGGATATCGCTTACATATCTTGTTTCAGACATTTTTCTCAGAGATGTGTAGTCATGCTTACATTCTGAGTCCTGAGTTCTTGCTGATTAATGCGTAGCCTAGAAAGGCCTTGCTGTTCTGTTTGATCTGATCTGCGTAGAATTTGATTCCTATTTTGTGTGAAAATCACGGCGCCCTTTAAAACAGTTTTCGAATTGCTGTATACATTTTAAATTCCTGTTCTAATTAAAACTGTTCTGTTTAACTCTTTACTATACTAAGCAGTGGTGCTACTCTACACTAGGTATGTCAGATAGCAGCAGGGGTTATGAGTAAACGGTGTCTGGTCTCGAGTGCTTGAGTACGGTGCCCCCAACCGTCTGGGGGGGTATGAAGCTAATAAAGCAACCAGAGACAATAGCCCAGGCCCGCTAGCTGAAGAACAAGGTAGACAGGCGGTTCATAATTGTATTACCCTATATCTAAATCAAGATATCACGCCACACCTTTTTTTAAACAAACGGGAGTTTATATTAAACTAGTTTAAATTCATATACAAGAACAACAACGAAAGTGAACAATCTACGATCAGGTAAATATCGAGTAATCGATCAAGTATCAATCCAGACGAGGACAGCCATCATACAGACACCTTTGTACATTTCACGAGAAAAACGTCAAAATCTCGACAGTCATTGGTTTTGATCCAACAACTTCTGTTCTTTCACGCTTCGTTGTTACGTACAGAGACGGCAACTCATTACAGAATGATTACAAAATTATTTCGTGAGGACTTGGATTGTAAATTGCATTAAATAACGTAACGATTTAAAATTATTCATTGTCAGGACTTTTTCCATCGTCTGTTCTTTAAAACCACGACGTTTCGGATACAGAAACAGCCTCCGAAACGTCGTGGTTTTAAATAACAGACGATGGAAAAAGTCCTGACAATTGAATAACGTATCGAATTTACTGTCCTCATTTCAAGTAGCTCCGAAACCTAGGCGATTGTGTCTGACCACCGTTCTGGTAGCCCGACATAAACACCATTTCCTGAAATATTTTATCTAAGGATGAAATAAGTTAGCACCGGGAGCAAAACGGGAAATTTCGTGACGTATACAGATGTCTAAGAATTGCTAGGACACTGAAATTTATAGTCTGTAATGCGCTAGCTAGGTGCTTATGTTGGGACACGAAAAATATAGAATTATTTAAGAAACCCTCCTGAAAAATACTCCCTTGAAAACCAGAGAAGAACATAAGAGGATATAATTAAGATGCTTCTTAGTTCTAAGGATCAGAGGGCGGTGGAATTGATCGTTTGCAATGACGGGAATTGGTATTTGATTGGACTTTCGAGTTCTATGTACCACGGTATAAGCCATCAGGTTTCGACGTCTCGACATGAACCGTTCTCAATTTCCTGTCAATGTGACGAGCTGAACTGCAGAAACAGACAATTGTAAGGAAAGTGAATCTGTTTCCTTGGCCGACGAAGCTTCTCTATAAGACAGGATGGAATCTCTTAGCAACTGCCGACGGCGAACAAGACCAGATCGACTTGAAAGACTGGTTTACACATAACACGCAGCGTCTGAAATATATTTAAGGTAAAGACAGCGAATTTTCACGAAATTTGCAGAAGTAACTGAGAACCTGCAACCAGGAAAATATATTTACCACCGGGCCTTTCGTATAAAATACAAATACAGCAAAAAGGCAACCAAGTAGTGGAAACTTACTGCGAATGGAAGAAGACTGATTCCGTAATGATATTTTGTTTCAAACTGAACTTTTGAAAAAGGAATACAAGCTACATTTGACACATCCCTAAGAATTTATGAAAACTACGAAATATAAATCATTCAATTATATACAAAATATATAGCTCTAAATAAACGTGAAAACTGGGTTAAAATGTTTTATAGTTCAGGTTTTAAAGATGGCTGTCTTCTGAGCTGTTGTGCCGTGTTTCCTTGTAGAGGTGCTTCCTGCTTACGTCATAAAGGCGGTGATCCTCATAATGACATCATAAAACACCTCAGAAACGTCGGTAAACTTCTTCTATACTGCACGGCGCAAGAACCCAGAAGCAGCCATCTTCAGGTTTAAGTACCAGTCCCGTGCCAACAAATTTTCTGTCTTTAAAATTAATTATAAGCTAAAAACAGACAATTACTACTTTATAATTATCCTGTGTATTATCATTAACGTCGTGTTACGAGAGCGAACAGAAATCCTTATCTGTCAGTGACATGGCAATCACAATCCTTACGATATCTAGAAATCTTCTCCAGAGGTAGTTGACACAAGTCAGAAGGTAAAGTGCCTGGGTTTACCCAGCAGGGGGGGAGAGGCACCTACTCAGTTGGTTCCGACAGAACGAGCTAATCTCAATCACTGGATCTCCTTTTTTAATCACAGGACGAAAGCAGATCCATCAACCGATAAACGTAGTGTCCTTTTTAAAAAAACACAGACGAAGTCCATGGTCCTAGAATTTAGCGATCCCGATTGTAGCACACTATCGTCAGTACCCTTTGAAATTGACTTGTAACGCTAATAATATATGAATATTATTTACAAAAATTCCCTCTGAATAAAATATAAGACAATTACTTCATTTATTTTGGGAAGGAAATAACTTTAAAAAATGAGGACTACGAGAGTAAAGTTAAGGGACAAGTTTTAAAAGATGAGATTTTATAAAACGTGTTAGTCTCCTCCATCAAATGAATGGACGTTTCGGCACTGTTGAAAGACGAAAGAAATTTGAAGAAATTATTTTCTTAAGGCTGCAGATGACTGTCTTCTGAAATGTTAAGCTGTGCAGTCTGGTAGAATTTTGCCCACGTTTTAAAGGTCCTTGCTATCTTCATCATCAGAGCGATGAGTGAAATCTCACCTTCTTTCAAGATTAATGTGAATGGTAAAAATAGAAATAAAAGTATTAGACAGGATCAACAGTTTAATAATATTCTAGGTATAACAAAAATTCAGACGAAGATTCTGACCAAGTGCTGTAAGAATTTAAGACTCGTATTTCAAAGATGGTCCAGGAAGAACGAAAGTTACATTCTATATTATAAGAATTATTTAAACAAAGGATATTTTAATTAGTAAGGAAGAAGCCATTTCGTCTAAACATTGACGTCTATGATGAACACGGCATTTTAAAAATGTAAAGAATTTTTCAAAAATGGAATGGATTGGGGTGTGCAGCCTAACACTTTCCCAGTCCGAATCTCACGATGGTACATCCCCAGTGCAAACACTAACCTAACTCTCGAAACGTGGAGCATTTAACCATTCTAGATAGTGTACTTTCAACGTGGATTTCAATTTTAATCACAGAAAAAAGACCAATTCCGACAACTTAAACGACTAAAAACACAGTTATCAAGCAATCAATCAATCCGACTGACTCGGCCATGAGTTTCCCTCTGGGACAAAACGGAAACAATCGACCGGCCTCAATTCTGCGTGGTCATTGGTCGCACGCGATGATCCTTACGGCAATCAAGGAAAGTAATGTTACTGAAAAAAATTCACGTAATTTTAAATGTTCTGCTCGCAAACAGAAGAAACATACGATACGTTCACTTTTAAGGCGTGTTTTCCTTATTAATCTATTCTTTACGCTCTCTTAGTGATTTATATTCAGTACAATGGAAAAGTACCAGCGTTATACATGGCTATGCTCACAAAGAGACCTCAGTTAAGTAAGACCACTGTTTGGAAACCGGAAAGCCGAATTATGGACATTCCTTCTTCAGGTCTCGCCATTCAGATCCTGGGTTAGAAAGTTGAAATGTCTTGTAAGATTTGATATTTTAAATATCTTATTCACTTATTTGCTTCACCAAATAACAACTATTTTATTGTATAGTTCATAACGGTAAAATTATCTGAGCTGAATAACCTCTTCTGTCTTTAAAGCTTAGATTAATTAATGTAGCTCATATACATTTATTATTATTATTGAGTGTTCTGTCTGACGACAGGTCCATATGAACAGGATCCTTCCATCCTTTTCTCGGACTGGGACCTGTTCATATACGTTCTTGGCAGATGATCCAGAAGTGGTTTGCCATTGCCTTCTACTGTGTGTGAATGGAGTAATTGTTGGGATGCCACGGAGGAAAACTCCGTGTTGCCTAGACCACGGCCTTGCCCAACACAAGTTATAAATTCGGGCACCGCCGGGAATCGAACCCGAGACCCCAGGATTACAAGGCCAGCGTTCTAACCGCTAGACCACCGTGGCTCTTCATATACATACTCTCTTTTAAAATTAAACTGCTGTGAGAAGTTAAATCTGTCTTTCAGGTGTCTCCTTTGTATTTTCTTCGAACTTTTACCTTGCTTGTTTGTTATTTTATTATATCTTTATCATGTATTAGCTAAAAAATAATTAATATTCTTATATAACTATTTAAAACGCCGAGCAGAGCTAAAATTTTAATATCAAGTGCCAGTACGTGAAACCTAGTTGACAAAAACCTGCATTTTCTATTAAATATTCATTCTACATTCTGTGATTTTTTTTAAATATTTTCTTGGCGGAATCTCGATTACATTTATTTATTTTAATCCGTCATATCACAATATTTAAAATTTCTTATAATTAAGATAATAAAATATCATTGATGTTCCATATCGATTGATCGATTTACATTTTGGAACATCCTTTACACAACATGTTTCAGTTTTTATGGTTTTATAAAATAAAAATAAATAATTGTTAGAATATTCACAATATGACGCAATTACACTATCTTATCTCGATTACATGTGCGTCGATTACACTTTTGTTACAGTTTGCTTACGGGTAGAACATTCGATTAAAGGCGACGTACAATAATGAAACACCACGATTCGTGTTCCACTTATTTAATGCCATATCAAAATTCTGTACTGAACTTAGCAAAAATCTTCATCCTATCGATGCAACGATCAAGGGCTGTTCTGGCATATTTTCTAGAAGTCATGCAGAGGGTGAGATACGAGCCACGAAGAAATAACCACCTGACAATTGCACGTACTTTGCGAACTAGACGAAGTAGAATGTCGCACGAGGTGGTCGCCCTCGTCATGAGAACACGCACAGTGCACTGGCGCGAAGATTACCTACGTCCTTGTCCGGGTTATTCACTGGTTACGTGGTCCATGACATCACAACATGACGATACCAAAACACAGTCCCATTGGCTACTCACGTTACATTCATCCAATCATCTTACAGATCCTTGAAACGCTTTCATTGGTCATGTTCAAACCTACAACATTTACAAATAGCAATTACTTTTACATATTGGCTATCTTTTGATTATTTTGTACAAACGCCTTTGGATACACTAGCACGTGACAGGCAAGGCGGAGTTTTACAAGTTAAGAGTCTGATAAATCGATGGTATTTTAAACCTGCCCCCTCAAGTTCATGGCTTCTGAACGTAGCCGTACGGTACTGCATTAATCCGACAAAAGTGGGGTTAAGGTTCTTTGATATTAATGCGTCCCTCTTTTGGCAGCTTGTGCGAATTTGCTCTTTTACTGCAGAAGGGAGAAACAGGGGAGTGTGATCTCGGGTGGGGATCCTTATAAATATAACCGACGCCAGCGACCCTGACACTGGTGTGCCGGTGTGCAGTTTTTCCTGGCTAGGGAGGAGACATGAAGTTCGCAAGGCAGAGTTCAGTCGTCTTCGCCCTCATCTTGGTCGCTCAGCAGGCACGAGCGTTGACCGCTTTCGGCGATCTCGGTCGATATGGTGACGTTAACAGCGGTAAGTCCCATACCGAGATTACTTTGTTACAGCAAATTACTGTAAATTAAGGGTCTCTGAGAAAACAGTTCTCAAGAGAATATACAGCAAGGTAATTACGAGTCTCATAACTAAAACTGCAAACTAAGTATTGAAAGAGTAATTATATAAAAGAGAATGTAATGGGCGAGACGTCTAGAATGCATCGAACAGACGAGAAATTCTTTCAGATTTTTTTGTAGGTAAATCTAAAGGTGTACGAATACACGTTGGATATGAAATCAAGCAGGAAATAATACCTTTTAAATAAATTTTAAATAAATAAGACGTTAATATGTGAATTGGATTAAAATTACTTATTTTAAAGTTCAGTAGCAAGGTCTGATAAGAACGGAAATCAAATTTCTTTTCGATTAAAAGCGGATAGTTTCTCAAGCAGCTTTTCGACTATCAGCTTCTCATGAAGGACTCTGATGTATGGGGAAAGTTATTAGGAAAAATAAATTACTGATAATTATTCTATGTTATTCAGGAGATTTAGTGGCATTATGTTCGCACGTTTCATCTACTAAAGCGATGTCAACGACATTTTGAATTACAGGTTGACTTTAAAGCGAAACTTATTTAGTTACGTTCCATATCAGTCGAACATAACCTCTAACTGAGGCTCATATCTAACTCCACAAATATTCTAAAAATTGTTATAAGTATCAAAAGTTGGCGCATGAATGCAAATATTGTTAGTACGACATTGCTTGGAATATTTTTCGATGTGAATTTAATTTAACAAAATGCATCAGAATTTTAATTAGATTTAAAATATATGCGATCAAACATGGAAAATTTTGGTTGTTTGATAAGAGATTAAATTTGGTTTTACAACTTCGTTGAAATTAAGTTTAAATTTATCGATGCATTTCAATAAACTTAATTAGACACCAAATTTTACTACGTCTTTGCCAATAAAGGCTTTGTTTGTTTGTAAACTAACGGACGGAGAGCTGCCACATTATTACGATATGCTCCTAAAAATCTCGGTTGAAAGTTTATCGAGATGTACAACGTTATGAGCTAGCTGTTCTGGCAATTTGAAAAACAGAGAAGACGGGTTTTTGTTCAGAACTACCTTAAACTTTCAATACCGAAATGTGTAATTTAAAGTTGTAGCAAAACAGGTACATGTGGGATATAATCTGTTACCTTCGTGACAATGTTTGAGAAATTCAGGAGGAAATAATGATTTCCTTTAATTATTATATAAAATAATCTTGAGACAGAGTTGACTGCGTAAGAATAAAGGTCTTAAGGCGAAAAATTTGTTTCTCCATAGATTTCAACAAATTGTACCCAGATTGTTTCTGAGTCACGTGAATATTATTATTTGAAAATTAATTTTGTTCCTAAAGCAAAATAAATGATTTTGTCAAACTTTCGACAAAAATGTTGAGATTGAAATTTAAGTAATTAGAATTAACAATTAACATTCGGTCATGGAAGCTGCTCCTCTTAACAGACGTAGACACTCAGACAACTGACGTAATGTTTTCTTTGTTTCCTCGAAACGATTTAGCGTCACAACATGTGGTAAAGTAAGAGAATTTTTACTAACTAACTCCTACATTGTGCAGAAACTTATTACAGCAGAGTTTATCAAGAAATTCCCTGCATTCTATTGATGCTGCAGGTTCATTAATATTTTCACAACGCCCACATTACTGAAGAACATCCTGAGACAGGTTAATCCAGTCCAAACCCTCACAAACTGTTTCTCTAAGATCCGTTTTAATATTATCCTTACATCTAAGCTTAGAATTCCAAAATGGTCACTTCTATTCAAACTTTCTGATAAAAATTTGTGTACTTGCTCCATCTTCTTTGACATGTTCTCACGAATTCCGCCCAAATTAATTTCGTCTCCCTAAAAAATTAAAACTGCAAGATATTAATGAATTATAATTATGTAAGATTTGAGGTTTTCACAGCGGTGAGTATGAAGATTTCTGTCTTCTGGGTTGTTGCGCTGTGTAGTCTGGTAGATGTTCACCGACGTTTCGGAGGTCATACTGCCTCCATCATCAGGGCGATGAGTATGAAGATTTCTGTCTTCTGGGTTGTTGCGCTGTGTACTCTGGCAGATGTTAACCAACGTTTCAGAGGTCATACTGCCTCCATCATCAGGGCGATGAGTATGAAGATTTCTGTCTTCTGGGTTGTTGCGCTGTGTAGTCTGGTCGATGTTAACCAACGTTTCAAAGGTCATACTGCCTCCATCATCAGGGCGGTGAGTATGAAGACTTCTGTCTTCTGGGTTGTTACGCCGTGTAGTCTGGTCGATGTTAACCAACGTTTCAGAGGTCATACTGCCTCCATCATCAGGGCGGTGAGTATGAAGACTTCTGTCTTCTGGGTTGTTGCGCTGTGTAGTCTGGTAGATGTTTACCAACGTTTCAGAGGTCTTTGCTGCCTCCGTCATCAGGGCGAGGAAGTATAACCTCTGAAACGTTGGTAATCATCTACCAGACTACACAGCGCAACAACCCAGAAGACAGAAATCTTCATACCCATCGCCCTGATGACGGAGGCAGTATGACCTCTGAAACGTTGGTTAACATCTACCAGACTACACAGCGCAACAAACCAGAAGACAGAAATCTTCAATTATAAATAAGTATGAACTTTTAAAGAGATGGTTGTGGTGTATTTTAATGTATTACCAAAATACCACGGAAAACCGCAATTAGAATTGCCAATAAACTAGCCGAGATTTGAAGTGGCGTAACGAATATATCTCTACAGGATTATCGCTACTTTAGCCTGTTCTTTCGCTTTTAAAGCACATAAAAGGTGATGAATTGCAAATTGCTGAAGACTGGAAACGAAATATTCTAATAAATTATTTTCCGAGTCATGGTGGTCGCGTTTTGGTGAGACGCCAGAACATCGTTTCTGCCGCGGGCAATGCACATTATAGTGTATCGCAAATCACCTTTCAACATCGAGTCCACCACGCTGCTACTCTAATATTTTCCAGGGCTGTAAGCTACAATTTGCGATTTTCAATTGCAAATGATACCATCATGTCACCCGGAATAATTAGCTACAAAATAATAGCAGCATTCTTTCAATGCCGATTTTCGTATGACTACTTACTAACTGTAATTAACCGGTTCGAGCCATTTTAGTCATACACAAAGTTTCCCGACATCATTAAGTCCTATGAAGACATATAGAATAAATTAAATTCGATCTCATACGCAAAGCAGTTCAAGTACTAAAATTAACTAACCATCAGGTCCAACACCGACAACACCAAAGCCCGCCACCGGCCACGATCCTGAGCCAACTCGATCGACTTTCCATCCTCACAGCCCACATCCCTAAGATCAATGTTTATGTTACCCTCCCATCTCCTTTTTGGTCTGCCCAGTGATCGTTTTCCACGATTTCCCACCAAACTCCTGTATGCACACCTTACCTCCGCCCATGCGTGCTACATATCTAGCCCATCAGACCCTCCTACATTTTACTATCCTCACTGTACAATTCACACAATTAATTCATTTTTTTTACAAACTTCCGAAACACCAGCACACTACTGACTAAAAGAGACCAAGGCATTTATCGAGTTAATCGATTATTATTGAGCTGTTCAAATCGAGAAGATACATAGAGATGAGATGTGTTCACAAAACTGTTGGCAAGAAATTTCAAGGGCAGAAGAAATTCATTGACACCTAGGAGTAAAAGTAAGGATAATATTAAAACGGATACAAACTATAATTCTAAATGATTCCGTGTTATTCAGGATAGATACTATCGGCTAATCTTAAAAAGGCAATAAACCTTCGGATAACATAGAAAGATAGCCACGGTGGTCTAGCGGTTAGAACGCTGGCTTTGTAATCCTGGGGTTTCGAGTTTGATTCCCGGCGGTGCCCGAATTTATAACTTTTGTTGGGCAAGGCCGTGGTCTAGACAACACGGAGCTTTCCTCCGGGGGCTTCCCCGGTTTCTCCGTGGCATCCCAACAATTACTCCATTCACACACAGAAGAAGGCAATGGCAAACCACTTCTGGATCATCTGCCAAGAACGTATATGAACAGGTCCCAGTCCGAGAAAAGGATGGAAGGATCCTGTTCATATGGACTTGTCGTCAGACAGAACACTAAATAATAATAATAATAATAATAATAATAATAATAATAATAATAACAACAACAACAACATAGAAAGTGGACAGTTTCTTGACCGAAACCTTCATGGAGTGAAATACATTTTGGATGGAGGAACGACTCTTAGAAAAGGGGAATGGACATGTTCCAAAACGTCAAAATTTTGATGAGAAGATTATGGAGCCTTGAAGAGTGGAGGACAACAAGGACACGATAATGTAAAAAAAAATGTGTATGGTTCAGAATGCGAATTGCTTCTGATGAATTATGTATCCAGAGCAGTGCACCATAAATGATTTCGTTTCTCCTTGCAATATGACAAATGCCCTTTAAGTTAGCAGGGACTGAAATAATAAAATTCTGTCTGAATTTCATTCTGCATATCTTTCGCTGAGTGTCCAACACGCTGAATGAATAAACCCACCTCTCGTTCTGAACTGGAAACACGTACAGCACGCGAACCATAATCCTTCTTAAAAATCCGATAGCCTCTTAGAAAATTAAACAATCTTTGGCCTTTTACGGAAGGTTCCAATATTTGGTGAATATAGATAACAAATCAGAAAAGATAAGGAGCATGGGATAAATTCAAAATGCATTTTGAGTTTTTATCGGAATATATAAAGGAAAGAGACCGCTTGGAAGACCTCGACGTAGAGGGCACTGATAACAAAAATCATCTTGAGATATTGACGTGGAAATGTGTCGTTTGGATTTGTATGACTCAATATAACGATCAGTGACAGTTCTTTTGAATACAGTAATGAAATTTCACGTTGCATCCAAAGGCGGTAAATTTCCTTTCAGTCTATTAAGCCTCTTAATAAGAACTCTTCTCAACGGAATTGGTTATTAATAGTGACAATGGAAGACGGTCCAGTCACAATGCACTCTTTTCAGCCGGCATTGGCGTTGTTCTGACAGTTTTATTTACCAATTAAACGAAACAGAAACAACATTTTGCATTCCATGGCAGTCCATTTTCGATTATTTATCAGCTAACTTCATTCCATTGCATACAATCACTGTTCTTCATAAGGTTCAATCAGTAGTTCCTGAACCTGAAAGCTGTTTTTGTTACTCATACCTAATAAGGTGGGTTTCTGTATTACCGACCTTACCTTGAAAGAGAATAAGATGTCGATGACACCAAGGAAGAATCAAGAGCATTCATGAAAATCACTCCACCAATTCTGTAAGCGTAATTTCAAACTTACACGAACCAGATTAAATTCTTCTCGATAATTGTCATAATCACAAGGCATGTGGCTGGCTTGGTAAAATTTTACGTTCGCGTATTTGCAATTTAAATCTGATGTGCTGAGATCATCTACGCTAATTGCATTATTACAGGGTCGCTTAATAATGGCTTCTGTTATGTATCTCCGGTAATTACACATCTTTAAACATCCGATGCCCTCGTTCAGCGTTTTATGATAGGTTATTCGACGATCATCGTGAACATTCCTTTCTTACAGATCACTCTTCTCAAACGTTTGCACCTCGGAATTCATTTAAACACAAATACCAAGAAGTTGAAAAGTCTTCAAAATACAGATACAGTTCTGTGAAACAAACTCATTTGCCCATTTAACATCACTATTATTAGTTCAGACTATATAACATCGAAGTAAGCGATCGTGGCCTAATTTAGGTTATTCCCCCAACATTTGTCTGTGGAAACTGAGCAAAAACATTAAAAATAAGTATAGCCTGTCTCAAACACTGCATGACAACAAACAATGGATGTAAAGAAACACAGTATGACAACAAACAATGGATGTATACAAACACTGTATGACAACAAACAATGGATGTATACAAACACTGTATGACAACAAACACTGGATGTAAAGAAACACAGTATGACAACAAACAATGGATGTATACAAACACAGTATGACAACAAACAATGGATGTATACAAACACTGTATGACAACAAAAACTGGATGTAAAGAAACACAGTATGACAACAAACAATGGATGTATACAAACACTGGATGTAAACAAACACAATATGACAACAAACAATGAATGTATACAAACACTGTATGACAACAAACAATGGATGTATACAAACACTGTATGACAACAAACAATGGATGTATACAAACACTGTATGACAACAAACACTGGATGTAAACAAACACAGTATGACAACAAACAATGGATGTATATAAGCACTGTATGACAACAAACACTGGATGTAAACAAACACTGCATGACAACAAACAATGGATGTATACAAACACTGTATGGCAACAAACACTGGATGTAAACAAACACTGCATGACAACAAACAATGGATGTATACAAACACAGTATGACAACAAACAATGGATGTATACAAACACTGTTTGACAACAAACACTGGATGTAAACAAACACTGCATGACAACAAACAATGGATGTATACAAACACAGTATAACAACAAACAATGGATGTATACAAACACTGTTTGACAACAAACACTGGATGTAAAGAAACACAGTATGACAACAAACAATGGATGTATACAAACACTGTATGACAACAAACACTGGATGTAAACAAACACAGTATGACAACAAACAATGGATGTATACAAACACTGTATCACAACAAACACTGGATGTAAAGAAACACAGTATGACAACAAACAATGGATGTATACAAACACTGTATGACAACAAACACTGGATGTATATAAACACTGTATGACAACAAACAATGGATGTAAACAAACACAGTATGACAACAAACAATGGATGTATACAAACACAGTATAACAACAAACAATGGATGTATACAAACACTGTATGACAACAAACAATGGATGTAAACAAACAGTATGACAACAAACAATGGATGTATACAAACACTGTATGACAACAAACACTGGATGTAAAGAAACACAGTATGACAACAAACAATGGATGTATACAAACACAATATGACAACAAACACTGGATGTAAAGAAATACAGTATGACAACAAACAATGGATGTATACAAACACAATATGACAACAAACAATGCATGTAAACAAATAAGGAATCTGAATTTGTTCTTATTATGCATGGCAAGTATTACTTTGTATTCTCTTGGCTTCGTGGAGCTCCTTATTTCTCACTGGTTGTGACGTAACGTTCGATTTATCAAATGTTCACAGAGAGGAATCCGTCTGGTTTTTCGTTGTTTACTTCAGTCCCTACCCACAAATTTCATGGCAATTTATCGATACACACCACAAAATATTCAGTCCATAACCTTTGTCATAGTTCACGAATCTTTCGAAAAGCAATGAGTGAAATTTATGCCCGTACCATGGCGTATGGACGTTGTGGAGGTAAGTATCCACACATCCTTAATCTTGGTATCAGACTGAGTGGTCGGCTCCGCGTTTCGATCGCTTTACGGACAGAGAAACCGCATTTGGTGTTCATGTGACATACAGTCTGTTGGGCCTGGACCTAGTGTTTAGGTTATCTGGACTGGTGAAGGAAACTCGTTGCCCTGTCGGTAATCGAACCTCAATACTACAGCTCGTAGCCATTCATTTACTGACTGAAATGTAATTGATTTGTAGTTGTTTAACAAACACTTTTATCAGATAGCATATACCATCAAATGAGATCGGGAAGATTCAAGAAAAATAGTATGTAGGGATTTGGAAGGGAGCGGTAGTGGCCTATTTCAAGACAGAGTAGAGAGGAAAATCCCACGAAACATTTCATAATATCCCGTAGAACTGAGCTGGCGTGAAATGGATTAAGCCAGTAAAGAAAATCCTTGATTCATGGAATTATCTTAACACTGTTAGGGAGATCAAATAAAGGTTATGATAGGCCAGATAACTAGCTTGGATATGGAAATAAAAATACACACAAAATTTTGTTAAATTAAACCCCGACGGAAAGAACAATTAAGAAGACCTGGAAGAAGATGCGACGATGTGTTAAGTCGGATAAAATCTCTAAGTGAAATTCTTTTTTTTTTTTTCCTCGTTCTTTATCCTGTCTGTTTCCAGTCCAATCCCCTTCCTATTTCACTTTGTCACTTCAAATCCTTCTCCCTTTGTTTCTCTATTTCAGGTTGCTTCTGTCGGTCAGAACTCCCCGGTACAAATGTTGTGCCCCCTTGGCCAGTCGTCTTCGTGTTTTCTAGATTTCGCTTTTGATCGAATTACCTCGAGTCGTTTCATTCGATTAATGATAGTGGGAGAAGGAAAAGTTCTGATACGCGGTGCTGCACAGACAAGTAGCTAGATACACCAACCGAATCCAGGAGCAGGTAACAGGGAAACACTTCCAGACTGCCCAGGGTGATACACCGCACCTTCGCTGGCGAATGGAAGAAGATAACGTGCCGGGAAACGAACGCAAGATGTCTGAAGCAGCAAGCAACTTGCTGGTGACAGGATGTTGGAGCAGAACTTCATGTCCTGGCTTCTCGTTTGTAAGCCTGGGGTCCCGGGTTCAATTCCCGGTGGTGCTCAAATTTATAACTTGTGTTGGGCAAGACCGTGGTCTAGGCATCATGGAGTTTTCCTCCGGGGGCTTCACCCGGTTTCTCCGTGACATCCCAACAATTACTCCATTCACACACAGAAGAAGGCAATGGCAAACCACTTCTGGATCATCTGCCAAGAACGTATATGAACAGGTCCCAGTCCGAGAAAAGGATGGAAGGATCCTGTTCATATGGACCTGTCGTCAGACAGAACACTAAATAATAATAAGATGAGGTGGTCTAGCGGTTAGAATGCTGGCCTTGTAATCCTGGGGTCTCGGGTTCGATTCCCGGCGGTGCCCGAATTTATAACTTGTGTTGGGCAAGGCCGTGGTCTAGGCAACACGGAGGTTTCCTCCGGGGGCTTCCCCGGTTTCTCCGTGGCATCCCAACAATTACTCCACTCACACACAGAAGAAGGCAATGGCAAACCACTTCTGGATCATCTGCCAAGAACGTATATGAACAGGTCCCAGTCCGAGAAAAGGATGGAAGGATCCTGTTCATATGGACCTGTCGTCAGACAGTACACTAAATAATAAAAATAGCCTGTCTCAGATCCGAGATTTGAACCAGAGACCTTGCGAACACGACTCGACCGAGATATTTATTATTGCTTCAACAATAGTGTTTCGGTCTCACTGTTGTGAGAAACGTGGCAGACAGACCGACATGGACAGCTGATCTTCGCTCAATCATTAGCCTAAGAAGTTTTTAAAGTACCCTACGACATTAGAATCACAATATGGTAGCTCGAAGATGGCCTCAGTAAACATCTTACTGGAGGTTCCTTACAGAAATCGTTGCGTGGAGTTATCCACTGATTTCAGACGTGTCTTGCCGTATTTTTCCTTCTGTCTCTGTGTACGTATTTCACACCTTCTTCGTGAACAGAACATTGGTTCTAAAAGCTTTAATGATATTCTATGAAGTACTGAATTAAAATTTTTTGGAAAAAATTTGTTTATGTCATATAGAGCCTATAAAATTTTACGAGTAACATAAATAGCTGTGTACGTAAGTACATACATACATACACATATATAATATATACGCAAAAAAGCATACGTACGCACACACGATACATCCATTACACATAGATAGTCTTTATATATGCATGCACATACTAGGTTTGTTCAAACAAAACTCGTTCAAGAATCTTTCTTAGCGATCGTCAGTATGGGCGTTGAGAAAGGCATTCCACTCACGCACCAGCTAATGGGTCTCCTCCCCAGGAACATCGAGCACGGTTTCCTGGAATTTGCGGGCCACAAAAGGATGGGTGTTGTCTTGCAACACGATAACGTCCTTTGTTAAGGATGCTGGGATGGCGGAACGAGTCTCAGAGGGTTCCGCAAAGCGCTGTGCGTTAACTGTGATGTCAGGGTCCTTGAACATCAGGAGCTGAATAACAGCTCGCTGGTGTTTTTGGACACACTGTACACCTAAACCGCTGGCAGCTAATCAAGTCGTTAGGAGAAGTCCGTGACGAAGGGATGGAATTTTCGCAGCTTTATATTATTATTATTATTATTATTATTAAGTGTTCTGTCTTACGACAGGTCCATTGCTCTGCCCAAAAAGAGCTCTCCAGTTGTCCCTATTCTCGGCTTCTCGCTTTAATTCCTGGAACGTCATCTTCTTTCCTTGTTTAAGGTCGTCGGTTAGCTGTATCAATCTTCTTCCTAGTCCTCTCTTTCCTTCAACCTGGCCTTCGGTGATATCACTCAGTAATCCATTCCTTCTCATAATATGTCCCAGCCAGTTAGCTTTCCTTCGTGTAATCGCCTGCAGAACGCTTCTTTGCTCGTTGACTCTCCTCAATACTTCTTCGTTGGTCACTCGATCCGTCCACCTTCTTCTCCAACACCACATTTCAAAACTCTCCAGGTATTTCTGTTCCTTCTTCCTGAGTGTCCAAGTCTCTGCTCCATACAGCGCGACACTCCATACGTAACACTTCACTAGTTTCTTCTTCATCTCCAAGCCCAACTTGCTAGTGAGAAGTATCCTCTTCTTGACGAAAGCTGCCTTGGCCATGGCTATCCTTGCTTTTACTTCCTTGGTGCATAGGGCGTCCGTCGTGACTATGCTTCCCAAGTACTTGAAATGCTCCACATTCTCCAGCTGTTGGTTTCCAACTACAACGTTCAATGGTTCTGCTCTCGGTGCTATCCTCATTACCTTTGATTTTTCAATGTTGATTTCTATTCCATACTCTCTACCTGTTTCCACTAACTTGTCCATCATGTTCTGTAAATCCTCCTCTTCCTTCGCCAATACTACTAAGTCGTCTGCATACTTTACAGTCTTTACGTGTCCTGAAATGTTCAAAGGATGCAGATGTTCCGAAAAATATAAAAACTATGTAGAGGTGCATTTTTGTAGAACGTAAAACAACGCTAACATTTCCATTTAATTTCAATCTGACAACGGTAATTAATGGGCAATATAGTTCGAAGAACGAAAATTCTACGAAGACTCATGGCAGACACTTTTGCCCTCGTGTAAGAAATATATTTTACGATTCAAGAATCTTTAATATGACATGGTGAAAATCTTTGAGGTTATATCTACGACAAACTAAACGCAGACCGATTATGTTTATACTAATAACTTATTCCCGGTGAGTAAGTACTACCAAATAAGTCAATAGAATAAAATGTACTTGTTCCCTTTTACGGTTAGTACACAGTAGGCTTAGTATGATGTAACTGACAATGCGATCTGCATGTTGCAAATGCTACAGAGACCTTGGATTTGTGCAGACTCCTTGGCAGTATCTAAGAAACAAATATTTCAGTCGACAGACCTAGACGTATAGAGGGGAATATTAAAATAGATCTTAAAGAAACATTTAAGTAAAAGTGAGGTTAGTTTGTATCAGACATTTGGGAATAACGCAGACAGGCCTGTGGCAGAATAACGTAAAGAATTATATTAATATACTATTAACTTTTCCGTGCACTACACGTGTTATTAGCATGAAGTAAAACAGACACCTCTTACTGGAATCAGCATACAGAAATTCTAATTTATTTATCACAACAACTTTATTAAATACGTAAATAAAATAAAATGTATGTGAATTATGTTAGATGCACGCCAATGGATGCCATTCTTAAACTTATCGCCGCTAAGCTCGTGATTTGCATAATTTTAAAATATCGGATAATATCAACAGTCATGAGCTTTGGCGAGGTTAAACTGAAACCATTTATTGGATTTGCAACTTTCGCGGCGAGTACAATCGATAAAATCTTCTCGTGCAATCAGCCGTGTTAGCTGGTTACCGTAGTAAACCGACGTTTCGGGAACAAACTCTGTCCCCATCTTCAGAGTTCTCATGTGACTGTATAACAGGCGACTTCCGAGGATCCAGTCACATCACAACCCTGAAGATGGGGGACAGAGTTTTTCCCGAAACGTCGGTTTACTACAGTAAACAGCTAACGCGGCTGATTGCACGAGAAGATTTTATTGAAACCAGTTACTATTTGTGCTGTTCCCAAAGATTCTTTCGGTGCGATCAGTTAGCCTTAAGTAGAAGAGATTTAACAAATGATTGGGTTGCCTTCGCAAACGGAATTTTAAAGCGTTATTTTGGGCGAATTGTGGCATGAATATGTATTTCTTATGATCATCATGCATTTGACTAAATATGATCTTACTGCCGCTCTGGAAAATATCCTCTTTGTATCTTTCCTGGCCAGAAGATGTTGATGAAGTCAGTAACAGAGGTCTTAAGAACGTCAGTTTCTCGGCCGAAATTTATGTGCTGTCTTTTAGCGACATTACCACAAGTAGGTGTTACACCACCGCCAACGTGAAGGTGGTTGTGTTCTGGATTGTTACGCCTACACGGCGCAACAACCCAGAAGACACCCATCTTCAGACTCAACGCCGTTAAAACCTCAAATCCAACGCTGCCAGACTCGCCGCGATGAAAACCCGAAATTTCATGACGAGAATTGTTCACTGCCTGAGTCATGCTTAACATTCAATACATATCGGAGCTTTGCCTTATCTCAGGCTAAAGACAATGCCAAATATCAAAGCGGTGCCAGCGGTACAGTACGTACAAAATTTTCGGTGGCGATGAGTTTGAAAATATGGTGGACTTAATTCGCGCAAATATCTTTACATGTCCAACACAAGATTTATAGAAAATTCTTTCTGTATGAATATACAATTTGTAGCAAATCATTTTCCGAAGGCTTGTATTACAATTTCCCAATTACAATGCATGTTTAGGTATAAGGTTCTCAGAGGCCACAACACACTTCACATGCGGTCTGATCTCTGACTCCACTATTGCAGAATTTCACTAAAAAGCGATAGATTTACGATCACCTAGACCTACTTTTAGTGTACAGTGAGCCGACAAAATGTTGAATTTTCCGCGACAGTTTCAACGTAGAATAACAACTATGGATTCTCAGATGTCTGAGAAAATTTTGGCACTGACTTCAAGCTAATCAGATGTAGCAATGAACTCTTGGTTGCCTGTTAGTGATTTTTAAGGTAGTGGGTGGTTCAACCCCAATGGCGAACAACGTCTTGGAAGGAAGTTTCTTGTTGCAGGTAAGCCCACATTACCTAATGGATAATCCAAAACGTTTCGGGCGAGGTTATTCAAAAATTGATTTTACGAAATTTAAGAAAGAGTCTGACCATGTTGAAGAAGTATTTTGACAATTCTATGTAATCAGATGGAAGTCAGTGTACAGAAAATGGTCTCTACAGAACAAACAAGAACCTGGAACACAGATCTGACAGGAAGTTTTATCGTCACTATTTGTAGATATTCTTCAAGAGGTTTTAGAATGGGTTACATGCGGACAATAAATTCTTGTTAGAAGAAATGTACTTACGTCATGCATCCTCTGTTTTTCGGCAGGCATCGTCTTACGCTTGTCCGCCTTTCGAGGACAGACAATGATTTATTGTCTCTAAACCAGCGTCATTTGAATGTAAAGTATTGAATGATAACTCATGACGTAACTATTTCCCTGTGCCTTGGACTCGGCGCGACACTGACCCTACTTACGTTTAGAGAAATAAAGTACCATAATGTCGGGTATATGGTCTTGGTACCCAGAATTTTCTCAAACGCTATCCATGAGGTGTTAAAATACTGTCCGTTGTGGGTAGTTTCCACTCATATTTAAATATAAAAAGTAAAATTTAGCAACTGTGTTGTGATGGTAATCCTCTCATAGAATTATGTTGTAGACGGAGGAATGCAGAAGGAATTATTTCTGTGACCGCTAATGGTCAGCTCTTTGGGAGGTCATACTCGTAACGGGCATGAAGAGAAGAATAAGAATTATTACCACATCCGCAAAGGAGTACACTGGAAGGCAGTCTAAATCACAAAATACAGATATACAATATAATATCAAAGATATCGAATACCGAAGAGGAAATCAAGGATAAATTACCAGAAATAAATTTAAATAGTTATAATTTGAAGTTACTAACAGCTTTAGTCATTTTGAATACATTGTGCATAACAATCTAATAAACTGAATGTGTGTTAGATTAACGATTTCACACGTTTGAAAAAAACAGCCGAGACATTAAGAAACCAAACTGAATATAACACAATAATCCTGACAATATTTAGTTCAAGAATTTTTCATACAACAAAATTTGACATAAAGAAAGAAAAAATTCCACTGTTCTTAAATCGTTATTATTATTATTATTATTTAGTGTTCTGTCTGACGACAGGTCCATATGAACAGGATCCTTCCATCCTTTTCTCTTCTCGGACTGGGACCTGTTCATATACGTTTTTGGCAGATGATCCAGAAGTGGTTTGACATTGCCTTCTTCTGTGTGTGAATGGAGTAATTGTTGGGATGCCACGGAGGAAAACTCCGTGTTGCCTAGACCACGGCCTTGCCCAACACAAGTTATAAATTCGGGCACCGCCGGGACTCGAACCCCAGACCCCAGGATTACAAGGCCAGCGTTCTAACCGCTAGACCACCTTGCTGTGCCTAAATTTGCACACAGAATTGAATATAAAACGAAAATAAGACTGCAATTTACATGGCATAAAAATTTATCAGTCAACCGGAGGGGATAAGTGGACAGGATAATTGAAATGACAGGAACATGCTTTCGGGACAAAAAAAGACAGAGACACACACGAATGCTTAAGAGCACTGGCTCTCACTCCAGACACCTCGCATTTGTTTTGTAAGGTTAAGTACTTTTAATGACGCGGTGAATCCCCTTTAAGTTGACTCTGTACAGCGGGAACATGTTTGGTATTTCAGATTCTCAAGGCGGTGATGATGTCGGAACATGTACTAATTTGTCCACAATTATCACAACAATTTTAATAATGTATGTTATATATAGCCTATAACTCAATGGTAAATTCAATATTAAATGAAAATGGCTACCAACGGATGAAAAATCTATTTAGGCCTAACTTCTGAATCCTGAATGGAATTCAAAGCATAAGGCGGAAGACAACCAATCCAAGTCTTAACAACTGCTGCTTTGTTGTTCAGTCTCTACCCGCGTATTTACCGTCGTACATCACAGCGCCAATTAGGGCTTGTCTCGGCACCAAGCGACTAGCAGGGCAGGCGTCTCCGATACAACCGACAGACACGGAAAGGGCCTGACCTCAAACCCCTGTACCGAACATTATTCAAAATTAAACTTCAACTCATAATTCAAAAGAAGGGTCAACCTCGTGGCACTCCTCCCAAAACCAAAACATTCATTTGATAATGCGACTCCATGTGGGATTTGAGGTTTTCACGGCTACAAGACTGAAGATGGCTGTCTTCTGGGTTGTTGTGCCGTGTAATCTGGTAGAAGTTTATCGACGTTTCAGAAGTCCTTGCTGTCTTTATCATCAGGACGATCATCGCCATCTTCAAGATGATAATCGAATGTCTAATTTAAAGATTTCACGTCCTTTTATGGAGGGTTCATTCCTGTGTTTACAAAAGCTCGCCACAGTACTCTGTCCTGAGCTAGCTGAATACAGCGCGACATTCCAAGTAACCCCTTCAGAATTTCCTTCCAAAATCCTGTAAGCACGATCCATTATCTCACTCATGCTATATATTCAGCCTCACGGTCCTTGATATGATAGCCCTTAGTGTATTTGCTTCGGACCATAAATTATGTAGCTCCTCATTCTGCAATTTTCTCTTAATCCTCTTAGATCCAAATTTTATAAGCATTTCATCCTCAAATACCCTCGATCTTAATCATTCCTCACGATTCATAATACTACTGTTTTGAAACCCTAAAGGCAACAGATCTATTTCTTTGGATTACGATTCCAAAATTGAAGGCAAATTAATGCTTTTCTAATCTTGTGTGCACAATCGTTCTGCTAACGGCAGGTCTGCCCGCTTCAGTGGGTATTATTAATATTCCTTGCAAAAAAAAAAAAAAAATTCTTCCATCGCTTAAGCCAAAGAGCAATGCACTGAACCGAACAAGTTACCTTAAAAGTGAGAGCTTTGTGGCAGAGTCGCAAAACCGGAGTCTGCTTCGTCGTACGTGGGCAGGATTCTCGTCAAACTACCCACAGCGCAATCCACCTTTAGAATCTGATACTCGCTCAGCTGATCAAGAAACGTCTTGCCTTTTATAGATTCAGTCAGTACAGTGTTAATTAGAATGAATTCAACCCACACATCGCACAAACATGACTTCCACTGTTGAAAACATGTCTGTTAATATGGGAAGTAGGACATTATGGCAAACAGTCGGCCTGAGACAAAGAAATTTAAATTTAGGTTATAAACGTCTCAGAAGTATATCGCCAAAAGAAGTAATTCTGAAGAAATACCTCTCAAATTCCACGTCCACTCCGCTGAGATATCTAAATCTAAAAATTACTTTTGTTCTAAATTAAATAAATTCGCAGAAATCCCAGTCGCCAGTTTCCTCGAATTCTGAACAAAAAGGCGTAGGACATTATCTGAATGCAGCTGACAACTAAAGTCAAACAGGTTTTATTTTCGTAAAAAAAAAAAACACTCAAGCGCAGACAATTCTTTATCTTTTGCAAGCTCACATACGTCGCTCACATGGGGCGTATTTGCGGGGTCGTTCCCCCTAGCTATTATTCCTCTGACGCAAGAAGAATTCAAACTGTAGCCAGTTTGTTACATTTCATGGAAATTCCCGTTTAACTATACTGCACGTACCTTACGAGTCAGAAGAAGGTAATAACTATGAACTCCGACCAGGAAACAAACAGCAAATTTTAAAAGGATGTCTCAAAAAAAAAAACTTTTGTGGTTTTCATATTGAAAATCCGCTCATGGTTTTCTTCGCATACTATAAATACCCATAATTCTATTAGTATCAAAATGGTTTATTGAAAATTTCTTAGTCGTATTCTGCATAATTTTGTTAAAACAGCCTATTGGTTAAAATGAACAAAAAAAAATCTCTAAAGGACCCTATAAATCTTCGTGGATTTACTCATAAACATTCTGAATAACAGCATTATTAACCAAAGCATGAATCTACACAATCGAACACAATATTTAGTATCATATAATTAACATATTACGATTAGCTGTTGTTTAGAAATTTTATAAAAATTCCTATTAATAAAACTTCTATCCCCTCCTACATATCTTCATTTTTATTTTAAAAAAAATTTTACCCTATTAAAAACGTCACTTTTAATTCGATAATATCTTTAAGCACTTTCTAAATTTAATTTGGTTAAGTCTATATATTTTAAGAAAGAAAATGTATCACCAAATAATGACGTCGTCTAACAAACTCTAGAAATCGGTGACGTAACTCATAATATAATAATTATTCCAGTCAATTATGCATTCTCATTCTCATTCTCATTCTCATTTTCATAGGTCTCACTCTGTGCTGTGCATAGGACGCAGACTTCAGGGTATAAATAATTCATGTTTATCATGCAAATCACATACATTTAAAACAGCATCCGGACAAATTGATAAATATTGCAAATTAATTCATACAAAGGTAAGAACCCAATGAAGAGTTATGTCCTACAATGTGGATCCTAATGATAGACCACGAAAGAACAAAGCCATTTTGGATTAAATTAAGACCTGATGCCTCCTAACTACAACGCTGGACTGCATAAAGAAATGGCATTGGTCGAATGCAGAGTGGCATACTCTACAGACCAACCGGAACAAGAAACCAAGAAACCCAAGGACGACTTTTGTGAAAAGTAACATTAAACCCGAGGCCTGGAAGGGTCAATAAACAGCCCAAGGTCTTAGAACGACGAATTATCAATTCAGCAGGAGGGGAAATGCTTTATTACATATACACTGTCTCTGTCAAGGAATCAAGACACGTCTAAATTTGAATGATTTGAGGTTTTCACAGCGGTGAGTATGAAGATATCTGTCTTCTGGTTTGTTGCCATCGCCCTGATGACGGAGGCAGTATGACCTCTGAAACGTTGGTAAACATCGACTAGACTACACAGCGCAACAACCCAGAAGACAGAAATCTTCATACTCATCACCCTGATGATGGAGGCAGTATGACCTCTGAAACGTTGGTTAACATCTACCAGACTACACAGCGCAACAACCCAGAAGACAGAAATCTTCATACTCATCGCCCTGATGATGGAGGCAGTATGACCTCTGAAACGTTGGTTAATATCGACCAGACTACACAGCGCAACAACCCAGAAGACAGAAAACTTCATACTCATTGCCCTGATGATGGAGGCAGTATGACCTCTGAAACGTTGGTTAACATCTACCAGACTACAAAGCGCAACAACACAGAAGACAGAAATCTTCATACTCATCACCCTGATGATGGAGGCAGTATGACCTCTGAAACGTTGGTTAACATCTACCAGACTACACAGCGCAACAACCCAGAAGACAGAAATCTTCATACTCATCGCCCTGATGATGGAGGCAGTATGACCTCTGAAACGTTGGTTAATATCGACCAGACTACACAGCGCAACAACCCAGAAGACAGAAAACTTCATACTCATTGCCCTGATGATGGAGGCAGTATGACCTCTGAAACGTTGGTTAACATCTACCAGACTACACAGCGCAACAACACAGAAGACAGAAATCTTCATACTCATCGCCCTGATGACGGAGGCAGTATGACCTCCGAAACGTTGGTAAACATCTACCAGACTACACAGCGCAACAACCCAGAAGACAGAAATCTTCATACTCTGATTACGGAGGCAGTATGACCTCTGAAACGTTGGTTAACATCGACCAGACTACACAGCACAACAACCCAGAAGACAGAAATCTTCATACTCATCGCCCTGATGATGGAGGCAGTATGACCTCCGAAACGTTGGTAAAAATCTACCAGACTACACAGCGCAACAACCCAGAAGACAGAAATCTTCATACTCATCGCCCTGATGACGGAGGCAGTATGACCTCCGAAACGTTGGTTAATATCGACCAGACTACACAGCGCAACAACCCAGAAGACAGAAAACTTCATACTCATTGCCCTGATGATGGAGGCAGTATGACCTCTGAAACGTTGGTTAACATCTACCAGACTACACAGCGCAACAACACAGAAGACAGAAATCTTCATACTCATCGCCCTGATGACGGAGGCAGTATGACCTCCGAAACGTTGGTAAACATCTACCAGACTACACAGCGCAACAACCCAGAAGACAGAAATCTTCATACTCTGATTACGGAGGCAGTATGACCTCTAAACGTTGGTTAACATCGACCAGAGTACACAGCACAACAACCCAGAAGACAGAAATCTTCATACTCATCGCCCTGATGACGGAGGCAGTATGACCTCTGAAACGTTGGTAAACATCGACCATACTACACAGCGCAACAACCCAGAAGACAGAAATCTTCATACTCATCGCCCTGATGATGGAGGCAGTATGACCTCCGAAACGTTGGTAAAACTCTACCAGACTACCTGGTGCATCAACCCAGAAGACAGAAAACTTCACGTCTAAATTTGTTGGTACATCAGTACTCTTCAAAGAAACTGAAACAAATTAATATATTAATAATTATTATATATAATAAATGATAAAATATATTCCTTATAATAGATTTCGTCATTTGCGGGTGCAGGGACGAATTCGAAATGTAGTAAGGGTCAGGATCTTCCCCTTCGTTACCTGGAACTTACGTCGTCAGGCTTCCTGGTCGTAGATTTCAGTTTTAAACAACGGTACAGATGAAGGAAGACAGCATTTAGTGGCTTCACCGCCATAAATTTTGAGTCGATCCTTAGTTACGACGTTCATATTACTGGCAATCCCGTTCTGACACCTTATGAAATGACTAGTGTGGACGGTGTGGGTTGACGGCTCACGTACTAAACTACTTTATACCTTTTTTCCTCTCCTATATTCTAGACTTCCTACTTGTTTCACATTAGGTGATGCATCAGTTTGGCCATCCCAAACATCGTCTTCCGGTCAGTGAACCTATCCACACCTAGAACCATTTTACATACAAGTTTTACAACCGCAACCACATCTAGCCAGTAACTACACTAACATGTAGCAACATGAGGTGTGGTGGATTCTTGGCCTCACTTCACAGATCCTAACACTGATTTTTGTTTGTTTCTTAATGACAGAGGACTATAAATTATAAAACAAGTATGTAGTCACATTAACAATTTAGAGACGATAACATTTCCAAACGGTTTGGAAGAAAAACGTATTAAAGGAGTAACACCACTCCAACGAAAGTGCATGGTCCCCGTCCGGAATTTTGTTAACGTAAACTCTACTGGAGCACAGAATTCGCTTATTTGTTATTAACAACGTCCGGAAAACCCTTAATACCAATACCTGTCATCGGACAAAACCCTGAGCTCTTTCATGAACCTCCCAACCTAACCTAATCTAGCTCCCAAAGACACGTCTTGAATGCTTTCTCGTTAAAAATTATTTTATTATTTCTAATAAATGGAATTTAAATGTCGTATGAAAATGTTGGTCCACAGCAACAAACACTGAATTAATCTCAATTACCACTAAATTCAGGTTCTAAAAACCGAAACCTGTCAATGGACCCTATCCCGAGACAGTTCAATCCAGTCCACATCTTCACCCCCTGTTCCTTTAAGATTAATTATATTATTCTCTTCATGCCTACGTCTATGCCCAAACCGAAATTCTTAAATTATTTTCGGAATAGAATTTCGTATGCATTTATTACCACGCCACGGTGGTCTAGCGGTCAGAACACTAGCCTTGTAAGCCTGGGGTCTCGGGTTCAATTCCCGGTGGTGCTCAAATTTATAACTTGTGTTGGGCAAGGCCATGGTCTAGGCAACACGGAGTTTTCCTCTGGGGCTTCCCCGGTTTCTCCGTGGCATCCCAATAATTACTCCATTCACACACAGAAGAAGGCAATGGCAAACCACTTCTGGATCATCTGCCAAGAACGTATATGAACAGGTCCCAGTCCGAGAAAAGGATGGAAGGATCCTGTTCATATGGACCTGTCGTCAGACAGAACACTACAAATAAAATGCATTTATTACCTTCGTCATGTTCATGACATTCCATCTGCCTTGATATTTTAAGAACAATGCTGATTATGAAAACTGTGGCTGGTCTTGCTATGATATTGTGGAACATACAATTATAAAAATAATGGAACATTTTTCGAGTAATTACATGCCTTCTCAGATATTAAACTAACGCGTGCAAAGGAGACACGCTATTTCATCGGCAATCTTTTCACAATATACGTGATGACTTGAAAAGAATAAAATCAAGACAACTCAGAATCTCCGTCAGGGATTCGAACTATTTATCGTCGGAATGTGAGTTAATCGTACTGGCATTGACAATCATCCTAGGCTAACAGATAAAGATAGTTGGACCCGTCATTAACTGAAACTCTTCATTATAATCTGCATGTACAAACTAATATGTGATTGTCTGAATCCGTTAGACAACCAAGAAGTTGCATAGTCACTGTCCGTTGTGTCATTCCTGCATAAAGACATAAACTATTTGAGAGGTGATAAAGGGAATTGTACTATTCTAATTACGGCATATTACTTATCATTAACGCACAAGGGCTACTGAGAGTGGACAGGAATTTACCGATGGAACGCGTCCCATATGTATCTTAGAACATTAAAAACAAGATTTGGCAGTAAGATTCATATCTGCAGAACGAGTAGAAAGAACTTTGTTGTCCAAAAACCACTTACGCAGTTTTAAAACCGAGTTCTGCAGTCACTGGCACTGCCAATGCAACACCAGCCTTTATGGACCATTCCAATTTCGGTCTTAATTCAATTTATATTACTGGGGATACTCGGAACGACCCGTTCTTCAAGTGCCTGAGCACTGCGGGTCCCAACGTTTCGTTGGCTTTGATCTATTAGACATTCGGTAGGACTCCTTGGACGAGGGATCGGCCCGTCGCAAGGCCTCTACCTGTACACAGGACAACACAACACAGAAAAACGCTGACAAACATCCATGGCTTGAGTGGGAATCGAACCCACGGTCCCAGCGGCACAAGGCCCACGCCTCAGACCACATGGCCACTGCGGACCCCTGAGATATATTACCTCTCCACGAACTTGCAGCATTAGCTGATGAATTCGATAGTATCGTTTCCTGTTCGTATCGAGAAACCATGTCGAACCCTATCAATGTTCTGATGTTAGTTTATTAATGTATATCAACATTTGACAATCAGTAACAGATGGAAATGTGTCACCAGACTTAAATGCTGCATTAAAAAATGCGAAAAATATTAGCATTGAATATAAATAGGAACGGCTGAAGTTCAGGGAATACGAAGAATATGTAGGAAATATTAAAATATTCGAATACAATTGCTGATGCAGCGAGTTGCAACAGATGGCGTACGTCATAATCCTGGCATTTATCGTCTTCTACAGTAAAGAAAACGAACAAGTTTCGAAAGAAATAATAAATAAACATTACCAGAATTTATTACTCGCCTAATTTCACTATGAACCACATTTCTATTTGCTAATATTCTGTCCGGATACTTTAAATTTTACGACACTCCACAAAATGAGCTACACATTATTATCTTCATATGTCTAGTTTAGTCTGTGTTTACAGAGATACAGATTTGTTAGCTTGTTGGAGAATTTATGCGTTATCGTCTACGCAAACGGAACAATATTTTCAAATAATATATCATTGTCTTTAAGGACACCATATAACATAATTTTGCAATTAAAATAAGAAGACAATCCTGATATTAGCCATTATCACGAGCGAAAAATATAAAGCGATTTCATTTAGTTAGAAAATTCTTGTTCCAACGAGAGGAAAATTATGTACGAAAGACACTTCATCTCCTATATATTAGTCAGTTTGTTTATTCCTTAACAACGGAGAGAAAAACAATTTTACAACTGCTAGTATAATTATTCAGTTATATCGAAAGTAATTGAGACGAATTATCGTCAATTGAATCTACAACCCAACCCAAGCTTTCACTATTTTATCAAAAAAGAAACTTCCTTTACACAAACTGATTGGTTGGGGGGCGATAAGACCACCGAAAGGCCTTCTAGAGACACCGTAGAAAACCGCTTTTGTGGAGGAAACTTTGCAAGTTCACAGCTGTATTTACTTCATTCTGGACATAGGACACAATTAGTAGTAAGTACCTGCGTATAACCTGTTCATGAATTCTGTACCTCCTACCATTGCAGAAATAAAGAAGTCCTCAGAGTACGTGGTAAAGTGGATAATAATTTTGGCCATAGGTCTATTATGTACACATTCCAGGACCAACTATTCGAAACCAGTTCTTGCTGCTTGTAATTATCGTATGTTAAAAGACGGCAGATTCCTGACTCCTCCTTTGCTGCCTTATAAATAACAAAGTCCTCAGGCTACACGTATTTTGCGAGACAATTTTCAGCCATCCCACGAGTATAATGTGAAGAGTGCCAGTTAATTACGTCACAACTATGACAAGGTCTGCAATTTCTATTTCATCATTAACTGGAGCGAAATTTATTGGTCCGGAAAATGTTAAATTCCTTAACAACTCGCGGCCCTTAATTCCACGTCGGCCACTACAAAGCAATGCGCGGTCATCACATGTTCAAACTCACGCTCCACGGATCATCGTTAAACCCGCGTGTTTCAGAAGCTGTCAGCTCAGGCTGAATAATATTATCGTCCCGCAAAGCTCACGTATGAATAACATGTCAAGACAAATTCTACGCAGCATTTAACTAATTTTGATACTGATCTATGTTAACGTGAAAGAAGTTAAATTCCTTCGGGGACTGGTGAGATTTCAGGTCATCATCATCATCTCCGATCAAGGATTGGGCCTTTGGCCCGTTCCGGACAGTTGCTCAAGGCAACTTGTCTTGTTAGTCTTTTTAATTCCTTAGAGTAGCAGGTGACAATCCTGCTGCCTCAGAACAATTCCTACTCATTCCTGATTTGTCTGCCAGAGCCCTCAGTAGCGAATCAGAAGAGACTTGGGCGAAAAATGACCGCTGAATTTTGCTTAGGAAACATGTCGTTCATGCTCGTAAGGTTCTTTTACATGCCGTAAATGTGGTCTAGCGGTTAGAACGCTGGCCTTGTAATCCTGGGGTCTCGGGTTCGATTCCCGGCGGTGCCCGAATTTATAACTTTTGTTGGGCAAGGCCGTGGTCTAGGCAACACGGAGTTTTCCTCCGGGGGCTTCCCCGGTTTCTCCGTGGCATCCCAACAATTACTCTATTCACACACAGAAGAAGGCAATGGCAAACCACTTCTGGATCATCTGCCAAGAACGTATATGAACAGGTCCCAGTCCGAGAAAAGGATGGAAGGATCTGGTTCATATGGACCTGTCGTCAGACAGAACACTAATAATAAAAAATCTAAGAAATGGGACCGCCGGCTTTAATTCCCCTCCTAAGGAAATCGTGCTACGGATTTATATCACCCTTCAAAATCCGTCGACCTTGAACCCGCAAACCCTGGGTCCACCACTAGACCACCAAAGGCGACTTTCAGGTTCTCATGACTACTAATACGTATATGGCTGTCTTCTGAAATGTTTATAGTGTTATCGCCCTGATGGTGGAGGCAGTAAGCGCCTATGAGACGTCGGTAAACTTCTACCATACTACACGGCACAAAATCCCAGAAGACATCTTCTCTTTCAGTCACTGATTTCGCTTCAATTTTCTGATTTACTTTAACATTCCACATATCTATACTCAGTAAGTTATGAACAAATGTTTACGAGTTGCAGCAAATGGTAATTGATATCATATTAAACCAAGATAAACATTGGAATGCTTACAAGGAAACCCATGGTCATGTTCTAGAGTTGTGTAAATGTTCAACCCACGTTCAGTACAAGTTGGGTTTGTAACGGAAAGAAATCTGCAGCGAGACAGGTCATTAATCCTAATTCCGTAGGACATTCTCAAAGTTGTCCTCTCTAATCTATCGTAATGGAAATCGAGATTAAATAAACAACCCTGCTTGTGTTAGCTCGTTTGAATTCTTGCCCGGTAACCTCATAATCTCAGCTTACACCGTATAAACCAGATTATCAAATGATGATCAGTAGTTTTTTTTTATTTTATCTTGAACCACTATAGTCCTTAATTCCAGGGTCCAGAACTGCTCGATCACCCACTACGATTTAACCATATTTTATTTCTCGAATATCCTTCAAAAATTACGCCTACCAAGACGCACTTGTCGAGCTGTGCCCGTTATCCGTACGCCCAAACTTCGTAAACACTTGTGGGACGTCAAGATACGAGCCTTAAAATATGTCGTGGGACGTCAAGAATAATCTTAATGATCAACTGAAGCAGGCATTCAAATGGGCCAAGGTGATGGGCGCAGTTCCAAAGTTCAAGTTTGAGTGACGCAGACCTACCTTCAGCAAAAGTCTTTTCCCAAATTACCTTAATTTGTGGAGGTGTTCGTATAAAAGGAATATTAAAGGTCAGTTTTGTTACAAGAGTTCACGTTCTGTTAAAATGGCATCCTACACTTCAATTAGTGCTACAAAGACTAGTCAATACATCAGACACCCGAACCTCGTGGTAATATACATATTTTTCAATTAATAATTACGATATTAACTTATATTCTATGTAAGTATAGTATTTATGAAATTGGAGTTTGGGGTGTAAATATTTTATGGATGAAAGTAGAACATTAACATGTAATTACAGAATAAACATAAGATACGCCAAGGAAAAGAGTCCTTCCTAAAAAGCTGACAGTGAGCCATCAAGTTTACTTCATAGATCATTACCAGGTTCACGACAGTCCGCCCTGGTACATATTTTTAGATAGGTAAATCCAGTCAACTTTATCGCATACCCTTTCTTTAAATTCTACTTTAATATTGTCATCCCATCTAAGGTTAAGTTTTGTAATGTATGATTTGAGGTTTTAACAGTGGTGAGTATGAAGACAGAAATCTTTAAGTTTTGTAACTTTAGGTAATAGTCTTCATAGCTGACACACGAATCAGTATGGTTGGAAGCCAACTAAATAATTGAGGACTGTGTTCCCGGCAATTTAATGACGTCAGACCAATTACTTTAATCAATAACGTCATCTCCCGTTCATACTTGAATTCAATTAGGTGATTTAGTGTACTAATTAGTGGTTTAAATGTCTCCATTACGTCTAACATACGAGGTGCGATCGGAAAGTTTCAAGACTGCGCGTATAAAAACCCGTACACTTATCTCAGGTATTAAATTCATCCATCACCCTCGAAGTAGTTCCCCTGGGAGTGAACACAACGATCCCAGCGCCGCTGCCAAGCCTGGAAGCATCCCTGGAAATCTTTCTTTGTCGTAATAGACATTCGGTAAACTCCATGGGCTGAGGAAGAACCAACCATCTTAAGCAAAAGTACATCCGTGCCCTAAGCCGATTCCAACCTACGAAACAATTACTGCAATGGTCAAATATCCAAATCTTCGATGTTGGGTCTACTATCTTGTATCGATATAAGTTACGTATAGTCTACACATGGACTAAAGAAAATACGTCCTAATGCAATCTTTGTTTGGTGGTAAGAATGGTTACTTCTCAAAAATCAGAATTGTACTTGTCGATTGCTGTCTTCTGGACTGTGACCCCGCGTAGTCCTGTAGGCGATTACCAACTGTATTGTGTCAGACCTAAGAAGGCCACAATCGATATATTCACTGAAGTAAAATCCGAAGGCCTCAGAGGTTATTTCTGTATGCCATGAGCCTACATTACTCATCACTTACTGGCTACGGACTGCACGACCGGGGTTTGATCCCCGACGGCGCAGATGATTTTTACTCTGGCCTCTGTTTCCAGACCAGTTCTGGGGCCCACCCAGCCTCCTATCTGGGGTCCTTTCCCTGGGATTAAGCGCGCACGGGGCGTGATGCTGACCACTCATCCACATCTACTGCCGAGGTCAAGAATGAGTAGGATTTATACCACCCCTCCCCCAAGCCCTACATGGCGTGTAGTGGAACAGCTTATTTTTTTACTTTATTACTGAAAAACAAAGAACCAAACCATCCAAAAAGTTCGATTGACTTATACGTCTTCGATACGCGTAGCCTCCGATGAAACTGCTGATGTTACAAGACAACTCAAGTCATAAATCATTAACGTAGTCACGTGCACGGAGGTACAATGCAAGTTTAAGAGACTATATCGTTCTGCTAACTCCTAGGGAGGGGCAATGCATTCCAGAAATTGCTCTGCGACATTAGCCATGCATTATCATTAATTTTATAGACGTTTCCTTTCGTAATCAAAATCTCATCTGTGGCTCTTCGTTCATTGCATGACAATGAATAATGATTTTTATTAACAAATTCATTACCTGACTCTTTCGGTATTCAACGGAGCCGTTTCAACTATACAACTATATATATATAGTCTAGAATTTGAATATCGAATGAGACCGCAATATTATCATGAATATAGAACAGACATCGAAAATGACGGAGGCATTCTTGATGAAGTCTGGAGGTTTTTGAAAATGGTGCTTCAAAATCTTTAAAAGTGGTGCTTTGGACTTTGTCTATAGTTTATATCTCAACAAAATGACGACGTTTCGGAAGCCGGATCTTCTTCCGTCTTCAGGAAAAAGGCCTTGGTTTGTAGGGTTTCTGTCCTTCCCCATTTACCAAAGACAGAAGAAGATCCAGCTTCCGAAAAGTCAATTTGTTGAGATACCGACGACGGACAAAATCCAATATACAACTTTTACATATTAAGAGGAATATTTATTTCAGTATATCCGGTACAATCGAAAAATTAATACTGGTGTATTATACAATCTGAAATGCACATACGTCGTGGAGAAAATTCGAGCAAGAATGACCTACGACGCAATTGAAAACATTGAATGAGAAAAAAGGTGGACAGTGGGGTTCCTTCATCTCTCGGTATACCTTTCTTTCTGTATATCTGCCTCCTTCCTTACTTTTTCTAATGCTTCTCTTCCTTACAAGTAACAAATTCATTCTCTCTGTGTATTGTCCTCACTCTCACAACGAAGCTTAATTAACTGATCGAGTGTTACATCACTGCAGATCTGATAATTTTAGTTCTAAGGTCCACAGTTCGGAAGGTATCTGCTTTCTTGTTTTTGTGCGATAAGATGTATTTTTTTTGTAATTGTGACAACTCTTCTACTTACAGAGATTCCGAGCAACACGCCGGAAGATGACGACTACCAACAGCGTCAAATCCAACAGTGGCAGATCGCTGTACAAGTGCCACCAAATGTAGCCCAGGGTGGACCAGGAAATTCGCCTCCTCCGGGCAGCGTGTGGATCCAAGTGCCCACCGGAGGCGGATACCCCCAACAGCCTACAGGCTATCCCCCGCAAGGAGGTGGATATCCACAACAACCAGGTGGATATCCTCAGCAACCAGGTGGGTCTCCCCAGCAATCAGGAACGTATCCTCAACAGCCAGGCGGTAACACTCAACAACCAACAGGTGGATACCCTCAACAACCTGCTGGTAGTTATCCGCAACAACCAACAGGTGGATACCCTCAACAACCTGCTGGTAGTTATCCGCAACAACCAACAGGTGGATATCCACAACAACCAACAGGTGGATATCCTCAACAACCAACAGGTGGATACCCTCAACAACCTGCTGGTAGTTATCCGCAACAACCAACAGGTGGATATCCACAACAACCAACAGGTGGATATCCTCAACAACCAACAGGTGGATATCCTCAACAACCTTCTGGCGGTTACCCACAACAACCTGCTGGCAGTTATCCGCAACAACCAACAGGTGGTTATCCTCAACAACCTTCTGGCGGTTACCCGCAAAAGCCCTCTTCAGAAGTACCTACAGGAGGCTACAATCCACCCAAACCAGTTGGTGCAAACACACAGCAACCGTCGGGAGGGTACCCTCAAAAACCTACAGGACAATATCCCCAACAACCATCCGGAGGATACCCCCAACAACCATCCGGAGGATATCCCCAACAACCATCCGGAGGATATCCCCAACAACCATCCGGAGGATACCCCCAAAAACCTTCCGGAGGATACCCCCAACAGCCTTCTGGAGGATATCCTCAGCAGCCTTCTGGTGGGCAATTTGAGTCCACGCCTGCTCCATTCCCAGCACCGGGACCGGGGCCGATACCATCAAATGAACTTAATCCAGGACAGGAGACGGGCTCTAACGCTGGGGCGGCTTTAGTAGAGTTGAGAAAATTCTGCCTGTCTCCACGTGGCCAGTTTCCCATCGACAAGTCATGCAGCAAATTTGTCAACTGCTGGGACGACGTCGCAATAGAAAGTGATTGTCCGGGTGGACTTGTGTTCAGTCCAGCTGGCTTCTGCGATTACCCTTACAACGTGGACTGCGGAAACCGCTTGACAGACCGTGAGTATAATCCTTTTTTGCGTGATACTACATAAACATCAAACTAAACGTATTCGCTGCATTTCAAATTAATAAATCTTTATTTTAAAATGATACTAGAAACACGCTTCTCCAAATTAACAAAAGACCCAAAATATCAACATAAATATGCGAGTTTTCTGTAATTTTAAACTTCTCCTGTAATTCGAAACAACTGATTAACTAACTCAATGAAGAAAGTGTCCTTTATAAGATGACAGTCGCTCAGGAGTTCACGAAATACATTCGATTCCAGTTCCCGAAACTTCTTTGCCGTATTCACAAGAACCGCCACTACACCCTACATTATTCCACTTTAGTTTAATTTTCACCATTTTTCCACCCTCGTATTCCAAAATATAAATTTCCACCAGAACTTTATATGTGAGTTTCGCATTTCTCATTGACTTTACCATCCTTGTAACACTGTTCAAAGAGATAATAATTCATATAAATATAAAAAAATAACAAAACGAATTTAAAATCGAGTGCTCGTGTTACAGAACCTCCTCCAGTGAGCGAAAAAGGACTGTGCCCTGGGCCGTACGGGGCGTACAGGGCTGCAGACAGCTGTTCAGGCTTCATCGTGTGTGTCACTGGGACACCCTACAAATTCCAATGTCCCGACGGACTCCACTACAATGACGTGAGTTTTACCCTGCGTTAAATCAATTTTTTTAAATATCAAACGTTAACAAAAGGGGTTCCTAATATTGTAACATTCGTCTTCCTTAAGATGTTTAATAATGAATGAACCTGATCATAAAGGCATTAAATTCCTTCGAAACGTCTGTCAACATCTACCAGACTTAAAAACTTGCATACCGAGCAGTGCATTAAAATATAAAGTTGATTGAACAGGAGTTGGTGTCCAATATAATACTCCAACTCTTATGCAATAAACGTTCAGTGAAGTGTTACATAAATATGGTTTTGTAAAATACATACTTTTATGCCCTGTTAAAAACCATAATCATCTGATTTGTATTATATGAATTAACATGTTTTTTGCCACTGATGATGACCTCTTGAAGTCGAAACGCGTTTGGCATTGGCGTCCTTCAAAGTCTAAACAGTTTCATTTCTATACATGCTTTATATTCAATTACACTATACGATATGCAACGTTTGAAAATCTATAAAATATTATAACATACATCACTTTAATCTGTTTTAATTCTTCATAGGAAGAACCGTCTTGCTTAAACGACTAAATCATCAATGACCAGTGTACAAGTAACATGTCTACGTTGATTAATTATGCGTATCAATTTATTTCCAAATTCACAGCATCTGCCTGAGAAGCAGGAAAATAGCAAGTTATACGGATAATACAATAATATATAAGATTTGAGGTTTTCACTGCGGTGAATACGAAGATTTCTGTCTTCTGGGTTGTTGCGCCGTGTAGTCTGGTAGATGTTTACCAACGTTTCAGAGGTCATACTGCCTCCATCATCAGGGCGATGAGTATGTAGATTTCTGTCTTCTGGGTTGTTGCACTGTGTAGTCTGGTCGATGTTAACCAACGTTTCAGAGGTCATACTGCCTCCGTCATCAGGGCGATGAGTATGTAGATTTCTGTCTTCTGGGTTGTTGCACTGTGTAGTCTGGTCGATGTTAACCAACGTTTCAGAGGTCATACTGCCTCCATCATCAGGGCGATGAGTATGAAGATTTCTGTCTTCTGGGTTGTTGCACTGTGTAGTCTGGTCGATGTTAACCAACGTTTCAGAGGTCATACTGCCTCCATCATCAGGGCGATGAGTATGAAGATTTCTGTCTTCTGGGTTGTTGCGCCGTGTAGTCTGGTCGATGTTAACCAACGTTTCAGAGGTCATACTGCCTCCGTCATCAGGGCGATGAATCTTTGGTAAACATCTACAAGACTACACAGCGCATCAACCCAGAAGACAGAAATCTTCATACTCACCGCTGTGAAAACCTCAAATCTTACATAATTATTTTTAATTAAGCAATTTTTTGAACTAACACTCTGAAGTACCGGCCAAAATACCACAATCTCCTCATTAGCGCCACAAGCACATTTCATTCGACGTTGTGACTGACTCCCGTTGACATTCCAGGAACTCGGAGTGTGTGACTATCCTTACAACGTAGACTGTCGCGGGACGCCGATAGGGCTTCCGGCTGTGACCCAGGAGACTACAGCGACGCCCTACCCAACAACCGGCATCAACCCCAGCAACGAAACCAACGTCTACAGCGGCACGTACGACACCTGGCTTAAGAGGATTCCAGCGAGTGAGTCGCACACACCCTGAGGAATAATTCTGTCCATGTTCGATCAATTTATTTTGTAATGCACGACACTGAAACATAACTGCCTTTCCAGGTTACACGCAGAGGAGATACAAACGCTTAGTGAAGAAGGATTAATTCTGTAAGTACCAGACTGCAGAAGAAGTGAATTCTGACAGGCACACGAATGTATAATGTAATGAATAACGAAGTTAAGCAATGCAAATGAAATACGCGTATACTTTGGTACTTAATTCTATGGACGTGTTGTATGTTCGTAACTCTGTAACATATAAAAGTAATTTAGTTAGTTATTAGTTAGTTAGTCAGTCTGTCAGTCAGAAAGTCAAGTTAAGTCTGTTGAAGTTTCTTTAGTTTGTTGGTTAGTTATTACGTTACATGAAAATGCAAATAGTTACTCTTTATGGGCAAATAAACGTGTATGAAATTTGTTCAAAATTTTCTCTGTGTTGTACTGGAGCACTTACCGATACGTGGTTTCAATAAAACAATATTTATTTATAGTTTATTTAACGACGCTTTTGTAATAGGTAAGACAATATAGCGTCTAATAAGAAGATGACAGTGAATAATGAACTGGAAAGAGTGTGGAAGGTAGTGGACTGATTTAAGGTACGAGGCTCGTCCACAAAGTAAGTTTCCCTGGGGCCGTTTACAGAAACAAAACACAATTTCGTGGAAATATTTATTGCAACAGATACAGCAAGTGTCCAGCTATTTTTCAACATATTCGCCACCGGAATTGAGACATTTGTCATACCGTGGGACCAACTTTTGAATACGTGTGTCGTAGAAGTCTGCCGCCTGGGATTGGAACCACTGTGTGACAACCATCTCCGCCTCTCTGTCATTCTCAAAACGCTGACGCTGACCGGACAGGAATTTCTTGAGGTGTAGGAAAAGATGGAAATCACTGGGAGCGAGGTCCGGGCTGTAGGGTGGATGATTAAACACCTCCCAGCTGAACTCCTGCAGGAGACTTGCTGTCCGTCGAGCAGTGTGCGGCCTAGCGTTATCACTGACCGCACTTCACAGTCGGCGGGAGCTGGAATAAGAACCTCCATCTTCAACAGCTGCAACGATGCTACTGTGAGAACGCGGGAAGTACCGTTAGTGCATGCGCCATGCTACGTCATTGCTCTATCACGTACGCACAGTCGCTTCGCGCAATAAAAGGTTTGCTAGCTGTGGGACGAGTGGGAAACTTACTTTGTGGACGCGCCTCGTACTATCGCGGCATGTGCCTGGTGGGACTGAAGAAAACGTGGACACTCATTTTGTTTCACTTTGGTGATAACAGACTTAAGACTGTCAGGACCGTGGGATCATGGGTTCGAATCCCGCTCTTAGCATGGATGTAGAGTACTGTAGCATATTGCGTTATTATTCAGATTATGTGCCTGACCAACTTCGTTCGAAGAGTCCTTCCTACTGTTGGAAGGGACTGTTCGGGAATTAATTATATAATCCGAACACGCCCTTAGCTAATAAAGACTAATTAATTATTACGAAATGTTACATGCTTTAAGACAGTAATAATGTAGTCTCTCTCTCCTACAGAATGGTTTTCAGGCCTGACGTGAAACCGGATCTGCAGCCAATGGCCCCAAGTTAGAACGTGAAGGCACTAACTCCCTCTACAGAGGTTCGCAGTGGTACTTGGGACTCAGCAACTCTGCATCCTACTGCATCCTACAGGATCTTAACGATTCGAGAGAAATCCTGAACCCGACTGCGGAAAGTGAATGAACAAGACGTAATTCAGGAGTAGAATTCTTAATTTCGAAATTTAAATCTTGATATTAACATTGGACTTAAGAAAGTTATTTCAGTGTTTTTACCGAGTTCTTCTACAATTCATGTGATAAAAGCTGTATTACTTCTAAATTTGTATGGAGGATAAATTATAGATTTATGTCTCGCGATCTACTGTTAGTAGGAGTTCTATATCAAAAAAGTAGAAAACCAGAAATACTTTCTAAAATTTTTAATTTTACGTGTTATAAAATCCAGAATTATTGGCATAAATTCTCGATCTGGAGGCCTAATCAACAAGTTCCAAAAGTCGGTAAACACATACATAGTAATTTATCTGTATTAACGGGAAGGAAACTTCCACACGGTATTGTACAACCTTTAACTAAATTTTATGAAATTTTACAAGAAGAAATTTCATCGGATTAAAATCGAAGTAGTTTCGCTCAATGGAAAAGATATTCAGCACCATACACAGACGTTGTGCAGAAGAGATAATTTTTAATATTTTAATTAATTTATGAACAGGACTGTGCAAAAGTCAGGACACACTAGAAATCAAAACACATATAAATATATTTCTTCTATGCGATTTTACATTTAATTTGTTCGATATCATACATATCTTCACATATAACTTAAAAAACACGTAACAGCAAATGATCTTGTTACTTCAAGTATTCAAAATGGTCGCATTCGGTGGATGACCAGTGTGTCTTAGCTTTGACACCAATCTGTATGACATATTAGCAATTCGAGTAGACAGAATTAAAACGATGTGTGCAAGGGGTTAATTAATCTCTTTAAAACTAACTAACTAACTAGATGGCTTACCGAACCCGAAGGTTCATCACCGAATTAACCAAAGCCCTCCACCGGACCCTGTCCTGGGCCAACAAAATCCAGTCTCCTTCAACTCCTATCTCCCATAGATACCGCCTGAGATTATCCTCCCATCTACGTCTAGGTCTCCCCAGCGGTCTCTTCCCCTCAGGCTTCCCAAATAGTGGACCCATCCAACTAGATGGCTTAGGGAACCCGAAGGTTCATCACCGAATTAACCAAAGCCCTCCACCGGACCCTGTCCTGGGCCAACAAAATCCGGTCTCCTTCAACTCCTATCTCCCATAGATCCCGCCTGAGATTATCCTCCCTTCTACGTCTAGGTCTCCCCAGAGGTCTCTTCCCCTCAGGCTTCCCAAATAGTGGACCCAATCAACCAGATGGCTTACCGAACCCGAAGGTTCATCACCGAATTAACCAAAGCCCTCCACCGGACCCTGTCCTGGGCCAAACAAAATCCGGTCTCCTTCAACTCCTATCTCCCAGAGATTATCCTCCCATCTACGTCTAGGTCTCCCCAGAGGTCTCTTCCTCTCAGGCTTCCCAAATAGTGGACCCAACCAACCAGATGGCTTACCGAACCCGAAGGTTCATCACCGAATTAACCAAAGCCCTCCACCGGACCCTGTCCTGGGCCAACAAAATCCAGTCTCCTTCAACTCCTATCTCCCATAGATCCCGCCTGAGATTATCCTCCCATCTACGTCTAGGTCTCCCCAGCGGTCTCTTCCCTTCAGGTTTCCCGACCAATACCCGGTGCACACCTCTTGAGACCTCATAATTGTCCTCTTTGCCAAGTATTTTAGCACATTTATATCCCAGATGTGGATAGAATTTTAGATACATTACACCGACATTAAATTACAATGCAACACACTTGCTCTGGAGTCCCTAAACAATATCGTAATAGCTTACACGTAGTGAAGCGACTCCAATGAGCGACGGTAATATTTGGTACTAGGGCTATCATCAGTTATTAAGGCTTACGAGAAACATATTTTTCGAATCGGAATTTAGGTCTAGCAGGATGCATCGCTTCTGAATATGGTGATACATGGTTTCTCACCATAACGGGATATTATTTTAAAACTTAATCGTCGTAAATTTAAACCGATTAATTAATGTAAAACATAACCTCTCAGATTGATAACTTTGCTTATATTTTGGTAGATCTAATAATTTTAGTTGATGTTAATTGTAATATTATAAGTTAGAAATATTTCTTTTTTGCGAACTTCGTAATTATTTTAAGCTGTTATGCGCTGATGTGGCAACTGTCTTGAAAGTACAGTTTTTCTTGTAGCATCTGTGACGCAATTATTTTCATAAATGTAAACATTAAATCATATTAAAATTTAAAACTGACACTTGAAACATGTAAATTATTGACTAATAAATTACATCTTTAGTCTGGTTATTGTCGTCATTAAAATATATACAATGAGAATCAATGCCCCTTTACTTAGTAAACATAAATATTTTATTGCCAATAAAGAGAGTTTCCTTTTCTTACATCGACAATTAGTCTCCTGCTGTACAACTAAAATCAGTCAAAAACGTTTTGATCGTTGCTGTTGGTAGCAGTGGGGGTTTGTCAAACATGTCAAAACTCCAACAGAATTCTCTGAGACAAGTTTAACGTACTTAAGATATTCAAAATGATTTTGCCGTGTGCATTTCTGAAGAGACTTCTTCTTTAATCATTCGTTCTACACGTATTCATTTTATGTAATAATTACATACTAACTCTGTGATTTAGTAATCATCTATTTAGCTTAAGATTTGAGGTTCTCGCGGTTGTGATTACGGCGATGGTTAACTTCTGGGTTGTAGAAACCGTGTAGTCTCGTAGAAGTTCACCATCGCTTTCGGAGATCCTTACTGCCTCCATCATTAGGGCTATGAGTTGATAATACAGACAGCAAGGACCTCTGAAACGTCGGTAAACTTCTACTAGACTACACGGTGCTACAACCCAAAAAGACAGCCATCTTGTGTCTATGCAGCGTGATTGTATTTGAGAATGAGTGCATTGATGATGAGTGTTATGCCTTGTTGGGTGCAAAAACACTGTTCAACGTAACAAATAAATATTTGTTCAAACTGCAGTGTTCTGTTTATTTAATCTTATTGCCCGTTACATGTCGAACCCTAGAGCGTTGTGCCATCCTACCAATAATTTCTAGTTATAAAAATGATTTAAGTTTATTTCTAATGTAAGAGACGGGGAAGGAAATTTTAATTGAGGTAAGTTCTGCAACGGTTAAATAAATATGGTCTAGCGGTTAGAACGCTGGCTTTGTAATCCTGGGGTCCCGGGTTCGATTCCCGGTGGTGCCCGAATTTATAACTTGTGTTTGGCAAGACCGTGGTCTAGGCAACACGGAGTTTTCCTCCGTGGCATCCCAACAATTACTCCATTCACACACAGAAGAAGGCAATGGCAAACCACTTCTGGATCATCTGCCAAGAACGTATATGAACAGGTCCCAGTTCGAGAAAAGGATGGAAGGATCCTGTTCATATGGACCTGTCATCAGACAGAACACTAAATAATAATAAGATGAGGTGGTCTAGCGGTTAGAACGCTGGCTTTGTAATCCTGATGGTCTCGGGTTCGATTCCCGGCGGTGCCCGAATTTATAACTTGTGTTGGGCAAGGCCGCGGTCTAGGCAACACGGAGTTTTCCTCCGGGGGCTTCCCCGGTTTCTCCGTGGCATCCCAACAATTACTCCATTCACACACAGAAGAAGGCAATGGCAAACCACTTCTGGATCATCTGCCAAGAACGTATATGAACAGGTCCCAGTCCGAGAAAAGGATGGAAGGATCCTGTTCATATGGACCTGTCCTCAGACAGAACACTAAATAAATAATAAATAATAAATACCTGCAGATGTTCTGCGAGAAAGAAACTTCCGAAAACTTCCTTTTTCACGACTTGACGAAGAAATATTCCGAAAACATCTGACTTATTTTTGGACGTGTGTGTAGTGTGTTTTCTTAATTAGCGGAATATCAACAACTACAACACAAAGTACATCAATTAGACTTTTAAAAAATTAAATTGCTCTAGAAAATCGTTCGATCTGTAAAGAACGAAGAAACGAACTTCGCGGTCTGTGCAGGCTATCTCGGAGCCTTTTGTTAGGATAGTAAAATACAGAAGCCTCAGATGGGCTGGGCATGTGGCTATAACAACGCAGGTACGAAGTTCACTTAGAATTTTGGCAACAAACCTATAGGAAACTGCCCATTTGGAAGAAGATGAAATAAATGAAATTAAGGTGTATCTTAAGGAATATCTTGCGAGAATGAGAAGTTGATAACAGTGGTTCATGTTGGAGTCCAACACATATTTTGAACGGTCGGAATATGCTTCCACAGTCCTAGTTTATAAATGTTTTAGCTACATCGTAAAATGTTTCTATCCTGGCTCTCTAAACTTCAGATGGCAGACGTGAATAAATCCAGTTAAATTCTATTATTTTTCATTTAAAACATACCTGACAGAATATTAAACATAATTATTTTATTCTAAAAATTCCTCTTTATCAACGATTTTTTTTTATTTTATTATTTAGTGTTCTGTCTGACGACAGGTCCATATGAACAGGATCCTTCCATCCTTTTCTAGGACTGGGACCTGTTCATATACGTTCTTGGCAGATGATCCAGAAGTGGTTTGCCATTGCCTTCTTCTGTGTGTGAATGGAGTAATTGTTAGGATGCCACGGAGAAACCGGGGAAGCCCCCGGAGGAAAACTCCATGTTGCCTAGACCACGGCCTTGCCCAACACAAGTTATAAATTCGGGCACCGCCGGGAATCGAACCCGAACCCCAGGATTATAAGGCTAGCGTTCTAACCGCTAGACCACCGTGGCGTTTTATCAACGATATAAATTAACAATATTTTAACAGCATTTCTGCGAAAATAAACCTTAACTGTTGACGGATGACCTGGCGTGTTGATGTTTGTGATTTATCAGTAGCGGCCACGGTTTATATTTTTATTCTGAGCACTTCTGGATAGCCCTGTGTTACTTTATCTGTGAGCGGAATAATATAGTTAAGTGAATATTAAAATTTTCTGGATTCCCTGCTGTAATTAAATTATTATCTTCAAAATCAATCCTTGTTGTTTTGATAGTTTATTTATTTGCTAAATACTTGATTTTCTAGATTATCTGCTGTCAGGAGAATTTTTCTCATTGTCATCTCCGCAAATCAGTTCTCATTTTAAAAAACGGGCGTTTAAAAACTAAGAGAAAGTTTTACAAGTGGATGTCAGAAGAGAAGAACGTACAGACTAGCAGAACCCCCCAAAACGTTTGATTACGCTGGACATAAAGCAGAGTAAAAACTGCCTAATGGACTACAGAAGTGCAAATACACGAAAAATAACAACAAAAGGAACAATTGGTGATTAACCCAACGCTGAAGTAACTCTTTCCCCGAGAGATAAATTTCGGGTTAAATTCTTCATCCCTATTAAGTATTAGCTAGAATCTAATTTGAACAGAAGATGAATCATATAAGAAAATTTTTAAATTTTAATTTTTAATTGTTTATTTTAACCGTCTAATCACAATAAAATATTTTATTAAATATTAAAATATTATTACTATAATTAACATTTAATATTTAAAATATATTAAAATGATGCTCTTTCTATCGAAATGTTCGATTTACAATTAGAGCATCATCATTTTCACGACATGTTTCGGTTTTCATTGAACCATCTTCAGGTGTATAATCGATATAAATTTAAATGTAATATTCTAAATGCAATCCTTCGTCAGATGTCCATTAAATATCGGAAAGTTATCCTCTTCTAGATCAATTGTACTTTGTTATCACATTCAATGTTGTTTCGTAAATGTATGTCGCGTATAGCGTGATCTTGCGTGGGTGAAATGTTTATAGTGGTTTTTTATAATCTGCCTGTAAATTAAATAATAATTTTATAATTTTATAATAATTTTATTTTTAGTGTATTTTCACGGACAGCTCTGCTATAAAGCCTATTAATTGTGTGGAAAAAATTTGATTTCACCATTTAATTACCATCTTGCAGATAATAACGGAACTTCGTCATAGGCTATAGTACAGTGGACCAGCTACAGATAGCGATGGTGTCCAGTTAGAAGCTGTTAGGGATTTGCACTCAAATTGTTAACTTCTTCACCGCAAGATGTCTTATAGTTGTCATGGACACCGATTTCGTCGAAACGTACTACTATAAATATTATTAATTTTGTTACCAGTTTCAAAAATAGTTCTTGATACTGGCAATAAACCTTTTCCTACATGCATCACATCTGAAAAAATACGATATCTGACTTTAGTGTATTTTTTATTTGTAGTGTTCTGTCTGACGACAGGTCCATATGAACAGGATCTTTCCATCCTTTTCTCGGACTGGGACCTGTTCTTGGCAGATGATCCAGAAGTGGTTTGCCATTGCCTTCTTCTGTGTGTGAATGGAGTAATTGTTGGGATGCCACGGAGGAAAACTCCGTGTTGCCTAGACCACGGCCTTGCCCAACACAAGTTATAAATTCGGGCACCGCCGGGAATCGAACCCGAGACCCCAGGATTACAAGGCCAGCTTTCTAACCTCTAGACCACCGTCGGTTAGTGTATAATGTTTGAAAATATCCATGGTAAAGTATACGTAGTTGCAATGGAATCTACTCAATCGATCAGTCGTTTGGGAAATAACCTTGTAAAACAACGTTTCAGAGACAATGGTGACGAGAATATGAACTGATGAAAGTGGGAAAAAAGATATAGTCATTTGTTTCAAGTAATGTGTTTATTTAAAAACATTTTATTGCATAAAAAACGTTTAGATTAGTGGTACCAGTTCTGTGAATGAATCATTTCTTCCACTTAAATGTCGTGTAACTTAAGAATGCTATTTATTTATTTATAATTTATTTAACGACGTTTTTCCAGTAGCTCAGACTATATACAGTAGAATAAGAGGATGATAATGAATAATGAATTCGAAAGAATGTGGAAAGTAATACTTTAAGGTATTATCCTGGAATTTGTATGGGGAAATTGAGGAAAACCACGAAAAACCCCAGTCAGAATGGACGAGATCTGATCCCGGGCCCTCCCGAATACAAAGCATGAGTGTTGTTAATCTAACAACTCGACCACGGCTTTCGGTGAGAACGCTGTTATGGGACAATATATTTTCCACATGCCTAACAAGGAGAAAACGTCACCAACAGAAATTAACACATTACCGAAATCCCTAACATATTGAAATATACGGAAACTGACACTAGATTTAGATTTTTCCCGTTCTTGTAAAGTATTATCATTGTATTTCCCACAGTTTAAACAAAAATACTGCATTCAGCGAACGCTGACCTTGTAATCCTGGGGTCTCGGGTTCGATTCCCGGCGGTGCCCGAATTTATAACTTGTGTTGGGCAAGGCCGTGGTCTAGGCAACACGGAGTTTTCCTCCGGGGGCTTCCCCGGTTTCTCCGTGGCATCCCAACAATTACTCCATTCACACACAGAAGAAGCCAATGGCAAACCACTTCTGGATCATCTGCCAAGAACGTATATGAACAGGTCCCAGTCCGAGAAAAGGATGGAAGGATCCTGTTCATATGGACCTGTCGTCAGACAGAACACTAAATATACCTGATGTCATCAGATCTTTTTACAATTTTTAAAGCTGTGTCACTTACTTTAAAATTAGGCGTGAGTCATTATCCGTCTGTCTCTCTCTCTCTTTTAATTATGTTTTAAAAAAAGTAGAGCATTTCCTTGACCTTGGTATGACCGGCCGTCCTTTGCGTCCCATTTAACTTCCTACCGTAAATAATTGTAATATGGCGGTTGTACGAGCTTGAAAGATCAGAGCAACACTAACGCCACTTACTGTAAGGTTCTGAAATGTAAAATAGTGATGTGACATATTTTGCCTGTGAAGTCACATGTTGCACTATCAGCAGACTGAAAAACATCGTGTCTCTTCTAATTTTATGTAAATTTTACTGGCAATACTTTTAAAGCACTGAAAACTTTAAAATAGTCGGTAATAACAAGACAGACTAATAATGAGAACAGTGGAGCAGCATAAAGCAATAAAAAAGTGTGAGAAATGTCTTTGTATTGAAGTCGAATGTTCTGAACTCAGGAATAGGAGAGGTGCGCATGCGCACTTAGTCATTTGTCTACGAGGCCGTTACGTCACGAACATTTGAGTAGACGTTTAAAACTTCGCATGACGAGAGATTGCAATTGCAGCTATAAATTGTACATGGAACATGGATAACATGTTAACACTTCTACACACAGCTACAGCACGATTGATTGAGGTTACTTCTGAGAAGTTCAACGTAGCGACTGTCTAGACCAGTGGTATTCAACATTTTTTGTTCGCGTACCCCCAGATATAATTTCTCTTCAACTTTGTACCCCCAAAGTTGTTGGTGTATAATTCAAGTTAAATAATCTACATCTAAAATAAATTAAATAAATTACATTACTGATTATTCAGTGTTTATCATAAAATAATATATTTTTTTAAAATTTTACGTACCCCCTAAGATGTCTTCGCGTACCCCAGGTTGAATACCACTAATCTAGACCAGCGATTCCTAGACTTTTTTTCCCCGACCCACCGATAGTTTGTCAGTTATTTTATTTAGTGTTCTGTCTGACGACAGGTCCATATGAACAGGATCCTTCCATCCTTTCCTCGGACTGGGACCTGTTCACATACGTTCTTGGCAGATGATCCAGAAGTGGTTTGCCATTGCCTTCTTCTGTGTGTGTTGGGATGCCACGGAGAAACCGGGGAAGCCCCCGGAGGAAAACTCCGTGTTGCCTAGACCACGGCCTTGCCCAACACAAGTTATAAATCTGAGCAACCCCGGGAATCGAACCAGAGACCCCAGGATTACAAGGCCAGCGTTCTAACCGCTAGACCACCTCATCTTATTATTATTTAGTGTTCTGTCTGACGACAGGTCCATATGAACAGGATCCTTCCATCCTTTTCTCGGACTGGGACCTGTTCATATACGTTCTTGGCAGATGATCCAGAAGTGGTTTGCCATTGCCTTCTTCTGTGTGTGAATGGAGTAATTGTTGGGATGCCACTGAGGAAAACTCCGTGTTGCCTAGACCACGGCCTTGCCCAACACAAGTTATAAATCTGAGCACCACCAGGAATCGAACCCGAGACCCCCAGGATTACAAAGCCAGCGTTCTAACCGCTAGACCACCGTGGCTATGACATAATATAAAACAATTAAATAACGGGTTGAGTGATTAGCGACCGTAATTAGATTTCTGAATTTCCCTCAATTCTTCCGTTTAATTTTCCGGACCTGGTAAACAATAATGTAACACCTCGGCTCAACTAATGAACTTCAGATACTGCTCTGTTTAACCAATAAACATATCCGATAACACCCCGCGACTTCACTCTACACATGTCTCTTCTTGCGTTAACAAAGCTCTAAATCTCAAACCTATTTAGCTCGCAATTTAGCGGAGTATCAGTACTGATTGTTAAGTTTTGCATATATATTTCTGATTCCTCCTAAGACATTTTTTCCTTCCCTCAAATCTGGAATAAGAAAACAAATTGTAATCAGAAGTGGTTTGCACTGGAAAATACAGTGTTAGGGAGTTACACAGTTCTGCAAAGCAACGGAATGCGACTTATTTTCAGACAAAACCTAATTATTCACGACATACCTATTCACTGCTCAGTTACTAAGTGATTTAGAGTCTTTGGTTCGATCCCGCAACACATATATTACGTTTATTTCTATTTTAGTTTGGCAAATTTCAATTCTTTCCATTCAACCGAAGAGAAAACCTAGTCTCTAGGCTCTGACGGTGTTACAGGCAAACATGTTAAATAACAGTGACTCTAAAGCTGTGTTTCTCCTGAACCGCACACACACGATAATTTCTTCACGATTTCACTTTCTACAGCTGTACACGCGACGAGTTGATATTTTCCAAAACATTAAAGAACATTTTGTGTCTTATATTTAAATGCGTAACAGCTGTCAACCCACCGTGACACACATGAATTGTTACATTCTCTAAAGAATTAACCACTTTCATGTTTCGGCCTATAGTTAGTTATCCATTCAACACTTTCCATGCTATGGACGATATATCTCGTTTACAGACACTGACTCTTTAGTAGGATGATCAGTGAAAGAAACGTGTCCACTGTCTCAAAAGTTAAAGCTGAGTATTCATGACTTTCAGACTAAATAAATTTAACGTTACAGCTCATAAACTAAGAAGCGAATTTAATAATTTTAAATAGTAAATAGCAAAACTTTTTAACGAGTGAGGATCGCTTCCTTTCATATCCTTTGCAACTCATCATTAATTACCATCCTGTCATTCCACGCTTCACAGCTAGTCTGAGCAAGTGACGTCATTAAATAAATTATAAATAAAATATTTTTAGCGTGATGTATGACAGGAACAATCACTGAACGTAAAAAGTTACCAAACATGTCAAGTCAGTCACTGAATTAGACAGCAACAAGTAGATTCTGTCTAGGGCGTCATATTATTGGTTACAAGATCCGATAATTTAAATGGAAGGATTGGAAAAAAAAAAACTGGAAAGAATGCCAGATTTATCGGTCTAATCATTGCCGAGAACAGGCAGATCTCTGACTCACGAATGGAAATTAGGATTGCTAATCTCTTAATTTCTGGCAGAAAATCTGGTCTGCCGGGTTCAGAATTACGAATCTGTTGGCTACAGGACATTCTCTCCGCCAATGAAATAAACAACTAAACAAATATGGAGTTATGTATTTTTTTAACTTAGTTTACGAGAAGAAGCGATGTTTTTCGAAACGCTAGTAGACGTGCTGTGCGCAGGCGTGGTCAAGGCAGGGACCGTTAGCTGTTACGGCATTCTAACCACAAGCAAGCGTCCATTTCCTGATAGATCACGAATCCTACATTCACAGTCTCTGTTGTCTGTTTCAAGATCATTTCCTTGCGGAAACCTCAAACTAAAACAGACTATCTGCCAGGATTTATCAACATTCGTCCTCCGCTTTGATAACCGTGCCCTTGTTCTGAGAGAATTTGCTTTCCCTTCGATATTTGAATAACCTCTGACATATTTTTGTTTTGATCTTACACCTTTCTCCTTACGCGATGACATTCAAGTGCCAGCCAGACGAACACAAGCAGCAGGGTGACCAACCTCGCCGACAAAAGAATCTGTTACAAGATTGCATCAGACGGAAGACTCATTAGGTAAATGTTTAGGCGGCTTCGTAGTTTCTACTGCATCATGAGGATGGAAAAGAAAGTACAAGTTAACGTCTTAACACAAATGCCACTGGAAAAGACAACTCGCTAAACCCAAACGTCGTGCATAAACAATTTGAATGGTCGTCCTGCCATCTGTTGACAAGATTATCCAAAAAAGAAAAAGATTTTTCTGTAGGCCTGTGTTGTTTATTCAGCTGTTTAGGTTATATATCGTGGTAGTTCAGCAGGGGGTGACTTGAATGGACAGACTGACATTCCTTAACCAAAATAACTAAGCAGAGAAATCGTGGATGTTGGCTTATTATCCATCCCTTCAAGTCAAATTAGACAGACTTCATATGTCTTTAACGCACAATATATTTGAATTACAAACACAGCCGTTGAAATGTTACACTAGCACGATTTAGTATTCGATAGAATATAAAACTCATTTTTCAGTATATCGGTCCAGGGACATTCGAGACGATAATCCGGCGCGTCTCAAAACTTTGTGCTGTGTCCTCAGTGATGGAACCTATGGCAGTTGTGATTCGATTCCGCAACTCTGGCAAAGATTGCGGCGTAAATGGATACTCGGTTGGATAGTTTCATGTGGAATTGTGTGCGAAATGCGCGTTACACATCTGTTGCAGACTCTGTCTTCCGTAACTGCAGAACACACGAACTCCTCTGCTGTGGGGGTAGCCATTTCCAAAACTAGTGGCATCTAGCGGAGGCGTGCAAAACAACAATCACCCGGGTCATTTGAAACAAAACTTTGAGAGATTTTCTACCTACTGGCGCGGCTGTGAAGTTCTGAGTACGTCGCATTTGCTATCTGTATCATTTTTAAAGTGTAAACCTCTTTTTTTAGCTCACCCTGTATTCGTGTTGAACTGGGCCTTCAGAGGGCTCGTTGTTCATCCCCCGTGTGATAAATGAATATGGAGCAGCGGTGGTATTATACTGACAGGGGACGACTCTGAGAAAGACCTGTCCTAGTGCCATTGGGCGCGAATCTGGGACTTCATATCGAGAAGCCGATATCACCTCGTACAGTACTGAATAAGAAATAAACTGAGCACGTGAAGGAGAGATGCAACGTCAGAGGAAGATAACACACGAACATGATGTCACTTAAACCCCTTATATTCTGAAATAACCAGCCGGGGGAGATAAAGTCATGAAAAAACAAATAAATACCCAGCTAAAACGTTCTGACGGATTAACATAAGATAGGTGAAGTGTCATTTTTGGTATTCAATGTCACATTTAGCAAATATATTGGTCCTATATGTAGCAATAATATACAATGATAATACAGGTATCCCCCGATTTACGCCGGGGATGCGTTCCTGGACGAACCGGCGTAAACGAAATCGGCGTAAATTGAAATTATTTTATAATGTAAATCAATGGGAAGTCAATGACGTGTTCCCGGCACCCAAACAAGCGGTTAGAACGCTGGCCTTGTAATCCTGGGGTCTCGGGTTCGATTCCCGGCGGTGCCCGAATTTATAACTTGTGTTGGGCAAGGCCGTGGTCTAGGCAACACGGAGTTTTCCTCCGGGGGCTTCCCCGGTTTCTCCGTGGCATCCCAACAATTACTCCATTCACACACAGAAGAAGCCAATGGCAAACCACTTCTGGATCATCTGCCAAGAACGTATATGAACAGGTCCCAGTCCGAGAAAAGGATGAAAGAATCCTGTTCATATGGACCTGTCCTCAGACAGAACACTAAATAAAAAATAAATTTAAAAAATATATTTTATTCACTTAAAATCGGCAATTCGTTTGTACCCGCGATTCTTTCATGTCATTGATGTGCACAGTCATCTCTGCTGTTATGCGATAGTTGCGTTCATGTAAGACGCCGACGTATAGAAAATCGCGTAGTAAAAATAACACCGGTACCTCCGCAGAAATGAAATTAGTCCTTTGAAAGTTTAAAGCGCATAAGAAGAAACTCGCATATGCAAAAGTTTGCATTTCACAAACAGCTTTTACCGATTCACCGATCTCATTGGAGCAAATTCGCGTTAACGAAACATACGTAATTGCAGAGGTGACTGTATTTATAATTGTTATTCAAAATCAGCGATGTAAGAATTACGATTTAGTATAAGAATCAGTACGAGATACATTTTAAAACGTCATAAATAATAGCAAAATATTTTTTTTTCACTTTTTGACTTTCTGGTTTTAAAATCGGCGCAAATCGAGAGCTACCCGTACATGTTTTTTAGGCATGCAGTATTTTCTTTCAATTACGTAACTGCGTGGGCGAATCACGTGTCGTCTTTCACTTCACTCTGTGCTGGAGAAAGTCTTTCGTTTAGATCTACGTGTGTTGGCCTAATCGTGGGCGATGTCCCTAGCTTCAGTCATAAAATAAAGGCGGTTAACAGTGTCAGGACCTGTCTCTACTCACCCCACAGAGGACTCATCACGACATCAAAGACCAAACACGTGCTGCAATTTCAAGTGATAATTTCTTAAAAAAACATCTTCATACCGACATCGTGTGCTATTTTTCCTGCAAATGTTACAGATTCATGCATTTGGTCTGGGTCCCATACGAGAATACATTGTAATCCATTTCGTATGCATTTTCTTTCTTTATATAATAATAAATTCACATTGCCTACAATAACTTCCTGTTTACGAGTAGCGGATAATTTCAAGACATTTAAACTCGTCCTCTTCTATCTTTAACTACATTTTCATGAGCTCGTCTTCCCCGTTGACTATGCTTTAGCATTTCATAGGTTTCCGTAGCCGTTTTGGCGAGTCTTTGGCAAAATTTGATGCACACGCCATTCCGAAATCGCAGGAGGGTCGGTGTAATGCACTACCAAAACGCCCGCAACTAAGAAACAAATTCTAATTCGATGATGCCGGCTGGCACACTGATTCACTATGAATGTAGGCCGCACCCCCTAGCGGCAGAAGCTCGTACTACATCCGATTCGCCCTCTATTGACACAGTCTTGAAAACTTTCCGATCGCACCTCTTACGTAACTATATACGATTCCCATATAGGAATATCAGCATTTTAAACTTTAATACTAAACGAAATTCGATAAGACAGTACAACCAGATTAACTACCTACATTTTCTTGTGTTAAGGTCAGTTTGTAGCTCGGAATATATCCAACCTGTTGGATGTTGCCATGATTTAACTGAACTGAAGCTGTCATCTACCGATGTTCATATGACTGTTCGAGCTACACACTTCCGAGAGACTACATTCGTTCTTCATATAATCCCTTCCCAATATCTAATGAACTGGGTTCAGGTGGACAGAGAGACCAATCATCAGTCCTCTACTATCTTGTTATTACGAAACTGGCTTAACTGTCTGCAGCACAGCGTAGACGAATGTCTGGGTGAGCTTTTTACTGAAAGATAACTTTGGCGAGTCACTCAAGCTATGTGAAGTGTGATTTTATATGTCTAAATTCGCATTACTGTTGTATAATTCTACCTACAAATCCACAAATCGATGTCGTTAAACCCAGAACATCAACATAGACACGTATCTATAATACCTCATCAGTCATTAAAAAATCAAATTTGCATTTAAAATATTTAAGTTTGCTATTACTGAAAGTCTGAGTTCCAGCTAAAAGCAGCCAGCTTGCCAATGCAAACACCTCCCCTTTCAGTTCATTGTCACACAGACAAAAGCATTCAGAAGTCGCACTCTCCTACAACCGAGGCACAAGGGATCGTGACTGGAACACAGCCCATGTACGATGTTGTTATGCATATGAAAACACCAGCAGCAGGGAAAGTAATCCAACAGCTCGAAACTTCTAAGAAAAAAATGTGTTAGTTCGCACTCCGCCATGTTGATTTAGCTCAAGAGGCACGTGTCCGTTAGCTTCATTCCACCGCTGCCCCTACTCGAACACGTACAGTAAGACCCATCAGGGAGATGAACAGAACTAGTAACTAAAATGAATCTTAAAGAGGCTGTGAGAATGTTGACTGCATTCATCTGTGTAAAGACAGGGGCCTTCAGAATGCCCTTGTAATCAAGGCAATAACTACATATTAAAATATTTGTTCATTTTACTCTGTTGTTGTTGAGATGATAATGTTGAGTCATATTGTGATGATTATAATTGTTTAATTTTAACCGTCTAATCACAATATTTTATTAAATATTTAAAATATTTAAAATATATTAAAATGATGCTCTTTCTATCGAAATGTTCGATTTACAATTGTTATTACGCATTGATAAACTACGATCACAAAACACGAATTCCGGGATCAGAACAACTACTGTCAGCGTTCTTCGATATGCAGGGATTACGGCGATTGGAATAAGAAAACCGGTTGATAACTTTCGTGTGTGCCTTGAGTATTAAGTATAAAAGAGTCGAGTTTGTTTACCAAATATGAAGTAGTTACGCAAACGAAACGCTGTCTGTTCTGTAACGCATTACTCTGCCGAGTTAAGTCTGAGGCCTTTGCAGATGTCTTCGTCTTCCTACTCGACGGTTTACTAGAGGTTTCCCCGCCGAACTTCTGCATGCATTCCGTATTTCCCCCAACCTAGAAATCCGAGACACTGACAACACTGCGCCCTCTACAAGACACGAAGTTGTTATCCAGAACGCTCTCTTAATACAGCCTATTTAGGTCAACGTATTTTCCTCAATAACGTACCTTGTTTACAAACATTTGTAATTTGTGCCCCCCCCCTGAAAAAAGACACCATGTTCAAAACAACTCCCAGAATTATTTTTTATCTATGATAATTAAATTGTTAATTTCATACAAATAACGAACCTATAAAACAGAAACATCAACAAATCCATTTCAAATGTTTCCTGCTATTTCTATAGATTTTAAAGATTTCCTTACGATGCCCATGACACGTATTTTTGCTGTTTCTTGAATGTACATTTTAATATCATCCTCTAGTCTTTCAAGTAGTATCTGCCCTTCAGATTTCAGACACAGATATCGTACGCTAAGTTCATTTCTATCACAAATTCTACGTATAATTCCCATCTAGACCTCTTTTATAAGGTCAACAGAAGCATACGTAGTCCTCATACACTTTTCCATCTTCCTATCCTTTAGGTCCAAATATTTTTGTCAGCATCCTGCCCAAAATTACCCTCGGTACACCTCAAATTATAAATGAGCCGGGATAGCTCAGTCAGTATAGTGACTAGCTACGGGCTGGACGACCGGGGTTCGATCCCCGACGGGGGCAGAGGATTTTTTCCTCTGCGTCCAGACCGGCTCTGGGGCCCACCCAGCCTCCTCTACAATGGGTACCAGGGTCCTTCCCCGGGAGTAAAGCCGGCCGGGGCGTGATGCTGACCACTCACCCCATCTAGTGCCGAGGTCAAAAAAGAGAGGAGCTATACCTCCACTCCCCCCAAACGCCTACATGGCGTATAGTGGGACAAAATTACTTTTTTACACCTCAAATTGTATTATGTACTGTATAAAATATGCATTCTTACCTTGGTTTGCCGCCATCATTTCCCCTGAAACAGAAAACACCGTGTGTAATTTCAGAAGAATAAATCTGTACTAGAAATAAAATAATTTCTTTAAATTCCTTAGGTATTTCTGTTGTTATTTTTTACCATAAACTTTCAACCAGATTCATCGTCATCGTATAACTTTACCCCTGACTTGAAGTACAGCGTCGTTACATACTTAATCAACAAATCGATTAGTCTTAACGAAGTCTCGAGAACTCATCGAAATTGTAAAGACTGGTAGCCTACTCTTATGAAGTTAACTGTCAGGTCACTTCTTTTCCACGCCTGATGTAGGACACAATTGTAGGTAAGTAAGTCTGAACACTTCGGGGTTACGAGATAAAGGAAGGACGAGGCCATTTCACAATTGCTCCCTCAAACAGCGACACAATTCTCAGACTGCGGAGAGCTCAATGAATGAGCTAGCTCATTTCCTCCAAGATAATTGCGGCAAATATTCATACTTCGCAAGTTAAGGCTCTTCAACGGTCAGCCAGAAAACACACGACGTTTTGTAACCCACATACTACACGCTGCAGTGAGGAAACCACAAAGTGACATGCGAGGTTAATGAGGACTGTGGACCTCCTATCGTTAGGAATTGCGTTGAACCTCTGAACTCCTGGATCTGTTTAATAATTATTGCTAACTTTTATATGGTAAATCCTTATTAAAATGTTTAATAAATGTGAATTTCATAATTTTATCGGGGATTTATTACAACGTTATCCGCAGACATTACAACATACTGAGATACACAACATGACTTATAGTCATCCCTTGATGTCTGTATAAATTTAGTATTAAAGCTTTTATAAAGGTTTTTGTTTTGTTGAAGTGTGTATACATTTCTTTGAGCCCCTCCGTATTTATGCATGATTTAGAAAATAATGTCAGTATTTCAAAGTGTTGACAGCAATAATACAAAACAAAACTCTAATTATCATACAGAAGCGTAATTTATATTTTATTTTCGTCTTTCGTGGAACCTGTAATTCATTGAACTAATTTGTAATTTCAATATGACAGATACTTTTCATAGCCAGCATAGAATATTGATAAAATTTCATGTTCTCACGGTGGCGCGTGAAGAAGACTATTCTGGGATGTTGTCCCGTAAATTCTTGTAGAAGTTTGCCGACTTTTCAGATGTCTTTTCTACCGCCATCTTCAGGACGCATCATCATCGTACACATAATACCCTCATGCGTTCTTTGCAACGTGCATTTAGAGCAGTGGTATTCAACCTTTTTTGTTCGCGTACCCCCAGATATAATTTCTCTTCAACTTTGTACACCCAGAGTTGTTGTTGTATAATTCTATTTATACATATTATATAATCTACATCTAAAATAAATTAAATAAATTACATTACTGATTATTCAGTGTTTATCATAAAATAATATATATTTTTAAAAAATTTCACGTACCCCCGGGGGTACGCGTACCCCAGGTTGAAAACCACTGATTTAGAGGTATTAAATCTGCCTTGTTCGGTAGTTCCCATTTTCGCCACCAGATCACAGTACCTCATTATCTACCACACGACTTTTCTCATCCGCCATTTTATCACCGCTCGTAGGATTTTTAAAAATACGATTTTGATGTCGTGCAGAACAACACAATATCCACACCAAATTTCATCCAAATCCGTTTAGTTATTCTCGAGTATAATCGGCCGGACAGACACGACCAACCCATAATGCCTTCTCCCTATGCATTTCGTGCAAAGAACACGTGATACTTTCATTAATTTACGTATTATTCTTGTAGCACAGAATTAGTAAGGACAAACAACTGTTCAGCACAGATGTTCGTTGATTCCAGAAAACAATATTTTGGAATTGAATAAAAATTTTCTTGGATATTATCCATCGTCTAGTAAATATAAAACGTAAAACGACGTTTCGGAGATGGGTCCGGAGATAGGGATTAGCTCTATCTAGTGGGCCCAACTGTGTAGGAACCTGAAGACGGAGATAGAGTCCCATCTCCGAAACGTCGTTTTACGTTTTTACGTTTTATATTTACTAGACGATGGATAACATCCAAGAAAATTTTTATTCAATTGACTCTTTACCATCGTCAAGAAGTTTTAGATTTGAAATATTTTGGAATGTTTCACGTAGATAAATCCTAGGTAACATCGACGCCAAACTCAAAGCCCAATTCCATCCTCAGGCTAGAGTTGACTTCATTAGTTCCTGTCTTGTGGTTATTCAACATATTTACCTTTATCTTCTAACCGAATATCTCGCATGTCAAATATACCGGAAGTGTTTCGCAAAGAAAGTCTTTGTTTATGCCGGGATACACAGAGTAGACAAATCTGCTGTTTGACTACTAGGAACAGTACATAATAGAAGTCACTATGTCAAATGTAACCGGAAACACTTTTGGGGATAATGCTATGTAAACGGAGTTAAGTTTCTCTAATGAAAGGCTGGTGACTTACGATAAGAAACTGATTATTAACTTATTTCATATTTAGTGTGCAGTGATCCCAAACGCAACCGACGGAGTTTAAAAATCTACACAATTAATATCTTGTAAGACTTGAGGTTCTCACAGCCCTGATGACGGAGGCAGTATGACCTCTGAAACGTTGGTTAACATCGACCAGACTACACAGCGCAACAACCCAGAAGACAGAAATCTTCATACTCATCGCCCTGATGATGAAGGCAGTATGACCTCCGAAACGTCGGTTAACATCGACCAGACTACACAGCGCAACAACCCAGAAGACAGAAATCTTCATACTCATCGCCCTAATGATGAAGGCAGTATGACCTCCGAAACGTCGGTTAACATCGACCAGACTACACGGCGCAACAACCCAGAAGACAGAAATCTTCATACTCATCGCCCTGATGATGAAGGCAGTATGACCTCCGAAACGTCGGTTAACATCGACCAGACTACACAGCGCAACAACCCAGAAGACAGAAATCTTCATACTCATCGCCCTAATGATGAAGGCAGTATGACCTCCGAAACGTCGGTTAACATCGACCAGACTACACGGCGCAACAACCCAGAAGACAGAAATCTTCATACTCATCGCCCTAATGATGAAGGCAGTATGACCTCCGAAACGTCGGTTAACATCGACCAGACTACACAGCGCAACAACCCAGAAGACAGAAATCTTCATACTCATCGCCCTGATGACGGAGGCAGTATGACCTGTGAAACGTTGGTAAACATCGACCAGACTACACAGCGCAACAACCCAGAAGACAGAAATCTTCATACTCATCGCCCTGATGACGGAGGCAGTATGACCTGTGAAACGTTGGTAAACATCGACCAGACTACACAGCGCAACAACCCAGAAGACAGAAATCTTCATACTCATCGCCCTGATGACGGAGGCAGTATGACCTCTGAAACGTTGGTAAACATCTACCAGACTACACAGCGCAAGAACCCAGAAGACAGAAATCTTCATACTCATCGCCCTGATGATGGAGGCAGTATGACCTCCGAAACGTCGGTTAACATCGACCAGACTACACAGCGCAACAACCCAGAAGACAGAAATCTTCATACTCATCGCCCTAATGATGGAGGCAGTATGACCTCCGAAACGTTGGTAAACATCGACCAGACTACACAGCGCAACAACCCAGAAGACAGAAATCTTCATACTCATCGCCCTGATGATGAAGGCAGTATGACCTCCGAAACGTCGGTTAACATCGACCAGACTACACAGCGCAACAACCCAGAAGACAGAAATCTTCATACTCATCGCCCTAATGATGAAGGCAGTATGACCTCCGAAACGTCGGTTAACATCGACCAGACTACACAGCGCAACAACCCAGAAGACAGAAATCTTCATACTCATCGCCCTGATGATGAAGGCAGTATGACCTCTGAAACGTTGGTTAACATCGACCAGACTACACAGCGCAACAACCCAGAAGACAGAAATCTTCATACTCATCGCCCTGATGATGAAGGCAGTATGACCTCCGAAACGTCGGTTAACATCGACCAGACTACACGGCGCAACAACCCAGAAGACAGAAATCTTCATACTCATCGCCCTGATGATGGAGGCAGTATGACCTCTGAAACGTTGGTTAACATCGACCAGACTACACAGCGCAACAACCCAGAAGACAGAAATCTTCATACTCATCGCCCTAATGATGAAGGCAGTATGACCTCCGAAACGTCGGTTAACATCGACCAGACTACACGGCGCAACAACCCAGAAGACAGAAATCTTCATACTCATCGCCCTGATGATGAAGGCAGTATGACCTCTGAAACGTTGGTTAACATCGACCAGACTACACAGCGCAACAACCCAGAAGACAGAAATCTTCATACTCATCGCCCTAATGATGAAGGCAGTATGACCTCCGAAACGTCGGTTAACATCGACCAGACTACACGGCGCAACAACCCAGAAGACAGAAATCTTCATACTCATCGCCCTAATGATGAAGGCAGTATGACCTCCGAAACGTCGGTTAACATCGACCAGACTACACGGCGCAACAACCCAGAAGACAGAAATCTTCATACTCATCGCCCTGATGATGAAGGCAGTATGACCTCTGAAACGTTGGTTAACATCGACCAGACTACACAGCGCAACAACCCAGAAGACAGAAATCTTCATACTCATCGCCCTGATGATGAAGGCAGTATGACCTCTGAAACGTTGGTTAACATCGACCAGACTACACAGCGCAACAACCCAGAAGACAGAAATCTTCATACTCATCGCCCTAATGATGAAGGCAGTATGACCTCCGAAACGTCGGTTAACATCGACCAGACTACACGGCGCAACAACCCAGAAGACAGAAATCTTCATACTCATCGCCCTGATGATGAAGGCAGTATGACCTCTGAAACGTTGGTTAACATCGACCAGACTACACAGCGCAACAACCCAGAAGACAGAAATCTTCATACTCATCGCCCTAATGATGAAGGCAGTATGACCTCCGAAACGTCGGTTAACATCGACCAGACTACACGGCGCAACAACCCAGAAGACAGAAATCTTCATACTCATCGCCCTGATGATGAAGCCAGTATGACCTCCGAAACGTTGGTTAACATCGACCAGACTACACAGCGCAACAACCCAGAAGACAGAAATCTTCATACTCATCGCCCTGATGACGGAGGCAGTATGACCTGTGAAACGTTGGTAAACATCGACCAGACTACACAGCGCAACAACCCAGAAGACAGAAATCTTCATACTCATCGCCCTGATGACGGAGGCAGTATGACCTGTGAAACGTTGGTAAACATCGACCAGACTACACAGCGCAACAACCCAGAAGACAGAAATCTTCATACTCATCGTCCTGATGATGAAGGCAGTATGACCTCCGAAACGTTGGTTAACATCGACCAGACTACACAGCGCAACAACCCAGAAGACAGAAATCTTCATACTCATCGCCCTGATGACGGAGGCAGTATGACCTGTGAAACGTTGGTAAACATCGACCAGACTACACAGCGCAACAACCCAGAAGACAGAAATCTTCATACTCATCGTCCTGATGATGAAGGCAGTATGACCTCTGAAACGTTGGTAAACATCGACCAGACTACACAGCGCAATAACCCAGAAGACATAAATCTTCATACTCATCGCCCTGATGACGGAGGCAGTATGACCTGTGAAACGTTGGTTAACATCGACCAGACTACACAGCGCAACAACCCAGAAGACAGAAATCTTCATACTCATCGCCCTGATGACGGAGGCAGTATGACCTCCGAAACGTTGGTAAACATCTATCAGACTACACAGCGCAAGAACCCAGAAGACAGAAATATTCATACTCATCGCCCTGATGATGGAGGCAGTATGACCTGTGAAACGTTGGTTAACATCGACCAGACTACACAGCGCAACAACCCAGAAGACAGAAATCTTCATACTCATCGCCCTGATGATGGAGGCAGTATGACCTCTGAAACGTTGGTAAACATCGACCAGACTACACGGCGCAATAACCCAGAAGACAGAAATCTTCATACTCATCGCCCTGATGACGGAGGCAGTATGGCCTCTGAAACGTTGGTTAACATCGACCAGACTACACAGCGCAACAACCCAGAAGACAGAAAATCTACACAATTAATATCTTATTCAAGGAAACAGACATTCTGCTTGCCCTATACCAGGGGTAGGCAAACTACGGCCCGCGGGCCAAATCCGACCCGCTGCCTCTTTTTGTACGGCCCGCGAGCTAAGAACGGATTTTACCTATTTAATTCTTTGAAATTTCACGGAAATATTTTCTAAACTCAAAATACAGTTCCAGCAAAGTTTCTCGGATCTTGATGCAAGTGTAGAAGACATTTCCATATTTCAAAAACCATTTGACTGTACAATTGAGAATCTTCTACCTAAGCTTCAATTGGAAGTGGATTAATCTGCAGTGTGACCACATGCTAAACAGCAAATTTCAAGAGAAGAATCTAACAGAATTCTATAAAAGTCTTCCAAGCGATGAGTACGGTCAATTAAGATCATATGCTCGGGGATTTATATCTGTATTTGGCAGCGCCTACCTGTGTGAAAAGACATTTTTAAAGATGAAATACGTAAAATTTCAATACAGGTCAGCATTAACGGATGAACATTTACAATCAAATTTGATGATAGAGATTACTGAATTTAAACCTCAGTTTGGTGAAATGTTATCTCATAAGAGGCAATTCCATTCTTCTCACTAACAGAGCTGTGTTTCAAACAATTGTACTCTACTTATTATTATTACGTTATATTTTGTTCAATAAATTTGTTAAAACTTGGTTTTTCTTATTACATAAGTAGGCTTACCTATATAAATATCCTCGAGTTTGCCTCTTGGCCCGCAGAGCCTAAAATATTTACTATTTGGCTCTTTAGAAAAAATGTTTGCCGACCCCTGTCCTATACAAAAGCAATGTTATTATATAAGGTAGTCCTGAACTACAGAGTGTCCCATTTATCCCACAACAGAATACCATCGGACTGCGAGACTTCGCGAGATTTATACTAACGCGTTGTATTCTAAGATGTGATTAGATGCATGATATCGCAGAATTTAGAAGTGACCTCAGACACAATTGGCACCTTCTGAAAATTATAAAATTTCTTTAAATGATGAGATTGATGACACAGAGCGGTGGATGTTTTCATGAAGTTCGTCCTCTGTGTGGATAGACATCGTAAAACAGTACATCATCTTCAGTAACAATCACAAACATATAAATCACGAAATTGTTACGGCCGCGTGTGACTGGCAATTCGAAGACAGAAATGACTCAATACTGCGAGGTCGATGATAGATACGTGCGACACCCGGTACACGGAAGACCTGCTCACGAGCACAAATATAAAGACAAGTAAAACATGTAAGTTGTTAACATTTAACCTTTCGTGGATATTTGCGTGGATAGAACAATGCCAATGACGAATCGGGATAATTCAACAAGTTAGGGGAACATCTCAAGGATGGACCACCGGTGTTAAATTCCTGGTAGGTGCATTTCTCTTTTCTTCGCCTAATAATTTGTATACAAACCTACACGTTTTTGAACTGTTTAATTAATTACAATGATAAAATATAGTATTCATCAGACAACTAATTTTTGTGCTAATTTGTGCCACAAGAGTACACGTGGGACGTGAAATAGAGGACGACATTAATCTGCATCTACAATACATGAACATAAAAAGCATAGAAGAATGAAAAATCACACAGAACGCTCTCGGAAAATGTGAACAACATTTGATTAATGGAGTTAACTATTCCACTCCTATTTTTGTAGTTTAATTTTAGTCTCCCATTCACTGCTCTAAGTAAGGGGCCGTCAGGATTTTTCCACAGCTGTCTTAATTGAGTAACCGACGTCAGAGCAGCTTTGCAGAATGTTGATTCCATTAAGTAGGGTCTGTCCATGCGATCACTACGCAGACTAATTTCTAATTTTTGTTGTCACCGAAAAATGCCTGGGGGTTAATGGGAGGGGCAAAGTAGGCCATCCAGTTCATCTGGGAGTCCTAGAGAGTCGAGCTTGATCGGTTCACATATTGCAACAACTGAACTAACCATCACAAATACTAAAAAAAAAAAGTGTTAGTACAGCCAAGTTCATAACTCTAGAATACTAAGCTACTATACACAGTAACAATGTAAGGAAATACTTCAATGTTTATTCGGAGGTGAATTTGAAAGGAAAGTTCACATTCTCATGTGACCGTTTTCATCTCCATATTGCGACCGCAATTTGTCGAAAAGCTGTAAAACCTCAGGCAAATAGTTAATCGATTTACGGGTTACTTAATCACGTTTGTAACTGCTTAGGCCGAATGGAGGGATAATTACGTCTTAAGATTTCTGTCTTCTGGGTTGTTGCGCTGTGTAGTCTGGTCGATGTTAACCAACGTTTCAGAGGTCATACTGCCTCCATCATCAGAGTATGAAGATTTCTGTCTTCTGGGTTGTTGCGCCGTGTAGTCTGGTCGATGTTAACCAACGTTTCAGAGGTCATACTGCCTCCATCATCAGAGTATGAAGATTTCTGTCTTCTGGGTTGTTGCGCCGTGTAGTCTGGTCGATGTTAACCAACGTTTCAGAAGTCATACTGCCTCCATCATCAGAGTATGAAGATTTCTGTCTTCTGGGTTGTTGCGCCGTGTAGTCTGGTCGATGTTAACCAACGTTTCAGAGGTCATACTGCCTCCATCATCAGAGTATGAAGATTTCTGTCTTCTGGGTTGTTGCGCCGTGTAGTCTGGTCGATGTTAACCAACGTTTCAGAGGTCATACTGCCTCCATCATCAGAGTATGAAGATTTCTGTCTTCTGGGTTGTTGCGCCGTGTAGTCTGGTCGATGTTAACCAACGTTTCAGAAGTCATACTGCCTCCATCATCAGAGTATGAAGATTTCTGTCTTCTGGGTTGTTGCGCTGTGTAGTCTGGTCGATGTTAATCAACGTTTCAGAGGTCATACTGCCTCCATCATCAGAGTATGAAGATTTCTGTCTTCTGGGTTGTTGCGCTGTGTAGCCTGGTCGATGTTAACCAACGTTTCAGAGGTCATACTGCCTCCATCATCAGGGCGATGAGTATGAAGATTTCTGTCTTCTGGGTTGTTGAGCCGTGTAGTCTGGTAGGTGTTTACCAACGTTTCAGAGGTCATACTGCCTCCATCATCGTCATCTTCACACTCACTGTCGTGAAAACCTAAAATCCTACAAAATTATGTCTTATTAATTTAAAGGATGTTGAAGGGACAGGTCGTTACCTGTTTTAAAGGTAGTACAGCAACATTATACTGAAGAACATAAGCAAAACTTGAACAAACTCTGTTATATAAGCGGTTCTTATTTTGAAATTTAAATTCGGAGACTTACAAATACGAAACTCAATGGGAAGGTTCGGTATTAGCTAGAAACCGCTATCTCCAAGCTAATCAAGGTTTGTTCTTTCCTTGTAGTCATTCTAAAGCATAATCTCAAGTTATAAGCTTATCTGTCTCGTTACCAATGTAGAACAGAATTCCTAGTCACAAACAGATCCTTTTAAAAAAAAGTATAATACTTGAGAAGACAAGACAAAGACAATGAGATTAAGAGGAGAAAATTCAGTAACTGAAAAGTTGACATTTCATAAATATTAAATTCTGATCTCTCGAATAAAGGCCAGAATCCGCATGCACTCAAATTCCAGATAAAGTGACTTGGAGTAGATCGAAGAGAGGCTAACTATGTCAAGAACTTGTGCCTCCTTGACGTTTCTGAATTTGAAGGTAAGGTCCTTTTGTTTCATAGATACGATCGCCACTTCTCAGAGACCTTAACGGATTATCGATGCAGACAGTGTTATGTTATTTCAAATTCGTCGTATGGAAGCGAAAAGGACCACGTTACACAATGCGGCCTACTTTTTAACCACCATTATTTTTATTTTATCCCTGGGGCCACTAGAACCACTTTCCACTCACGAACAGCTGATCTCGGCTTGGAACCAGAATTCTCACTTCTGCCTTATGAGCTAATCACTATATTCTGTAGCCCTACATTTTAAATCTACATGAGAAATGATTTTAGCATTACAGATTGACCTCGAAGACCACAGCTGCCACTTAGTAAAAGTTTAGATTGTTGAACATGTAGTATTTTTTAAATTTGTCTTTTTGAAGCGATTTTAATAAATGTAAAATTTGTATGTTTTCACCCCTTATAAACAAGAATTTAAAAAAGGAAACAAATATTTTACTTTTGAGTACAAAAAAAAATGTCGAAATTACTTCTATGACAATTTGACTCCTTCATTTGTCGCACTTAGATTGTAGATTCAGCCAATTGCATGTATAAATATTAATTACATAACGTCAATTACATTCTTAAATATAGTCGCTGAAAGTTCATAGCCATGGTCACATTCGCTCGCCATCGGCCCACATTCACAACAAGATTAATTCAGTGTACACCCTCACAAAATATTTTTGATAACTTTACGCGAAACTCATCCAGCTATGCAAGTGGTCACTTTTCTTCAGGTTTTATTAACACCATACATTACACACGACCCGTACACTTGATTCTCCTTCATTTGATCGCCTTGACAATACTTTGTGATTAGTAGGATTTGAGGTTTCCACGTCGATGACCTGAAGATGGTTGAATCGCCCTGATGATAGAGTCAGAAAGGACCTCTGAAACTTACTACTGCACTACATTGAGGATAAAACACGCATTTTTGTGTTTTGTTAAATGTATATCACAGTCATAAATTTTTCCAACATGGATCCTTGTATCAATGTCATATATAATCAGCCGTTTTAAGGCAGATAAAGAAATTATAATTTTAATTCCAATAAAACCGGACAACCCTGACTATGTGATTTAGATATCTTATCAGAGGACAAGGCCACTTTTAAAATAACGAAATAAAACCATAAATTTCTGTTGTTTGGTATGAAATTGTAATGACTACTACCTAAGTTACGCAAATTATACAGTGATACTCGACTCCTATCATCAGAGCGTCCAGAAACTTAACGTAACGTAAACTAACCTAACCTAACCTTGAGTTCATTCACGAAGCATTAGCACTAGATACCGTTTCTTAACTGTTTATTAGTTGTATTTAGTCACAGCGATTATTAAAATTGTTGTACAAGACAAGACGGCCATGAGACGTGGGACGGAAGGAAGGACGGAATTCGGTGTCGAAGGCAACTCTGGCTCTGGTACAGTCACCTCCAAAGGAATTTTAAGGACACAGCTCAAACGCTCCGAGGCACTGTGTAATACTTCATAACTATGTTCGTAGTGATTCACACGCGTTACATTACACAAGTCCTTTAAGTCGGATTTTATCTGACAAGGGATATTTAACATTCTAAAGCATTAAATTAATTTTTAGTGTCAAAAAATGTATCAGTTTATTAAGGTCGACAAGTATTAGAGTAATACTGGGACTTTAAAATTAAAAATTAAAAATTAATTCACTGCCGTACAAATAATACGAGGCGCGTCCACAAAGTAAGTTTCCCACTCGTCCTACAGCTAGCAAACCTTATATTGCGCGAAGCGACTGTGCGTACGTGATAGAGCAATGACGTAGCATGGCGCATGCACTAACGGCACTTCCCGCGTTCTCACAGTAGCATCGTTGCAGCTGTTGAAGATGGAGGTTCTTATTCCAGCTCCCGCCGACTGTGAAGTGCGGTCAGTGATAACGCTAGGCCGCACACGGCTCGACGGACAGCAAGTCTCCTGCAGGAGTTCAGCTGGGAGGTGTTTAATCATTCACCCTACAGCCCGGACCTCGCTCCCAGTGATTTCCATCTTTTCCTACACCTCAAGAAATTCCTGTCCGGTCAGCGTCAGCGTTTTGAGAATGACAGAGAGGCGGAGATGGTTGTCACACATTGGTTCCAGTCCCAGGCGGCAGACTTCTACGACACAGGTATTCAAAAGTTGGTCCCACGGTATGACAAATGTCTCAATTCCGGTGGCGAATATGTTGAAAAATAGCTGGACACTTGCTGTATCTGTTGCAATAAATATTTCCATGAAATTGTGTTTTGTTTCTGTAAACGGCCCCAGGGAAACTTACTTTAAGGACGAGCCTCGTATCAAAAGAACAGTGAAAAGGCTTTCAGAACTACAAAAAGTTTTGCATGGGGTTTTCCTGCAGTATTATACTCGCATCTATTCTTGTAATTCTTATACTACAGCCACAGATAAATTACATGACGTAATCAACATAACAGCGAAGACAATGTATGTCCTTGTACATTCTACAGATGATAACGATTAGCAACATGGCAAACACTGTAATACATTATATAAATTATAATGTCGACGAAGTTCCTATTTGTGGCAGAATCCTCAACTGCATGTCTATATACAGCGTCTCTCTGCTGTAGGCGCGATGTTGAGTAGCCCATACGTCGTTCAGGCTTGTCTTAAGTGTCTTGTGTCAAGGCGCCACATGCAGACGAAAGGCTTGGCATGAGGCACTGAAGCTATTCAACGCTCAAGGAGAACCGCATGTCAGCAACGAGCGAGGTGGCTGCAGATATTAAGACCCGGAAAGGAAATCGACGACTAAACAACATCGCGTTCTTTTGATGCTACAGAACAAAAGACTCACAAAAACGTTATAGTAAGGAATGCCTTTCGTTTTGTATAAGTTTATCTCAACAAATTCCAATCTTTCATAGTACTCAATCCATGTCAAGAAAGAAGAAGAAGAAGTTTATCTCGATATCATCTAGTTTACTAATTAAATCAACAATATTTTCAGTGTAATACTTTACCACTGTTCAGCTTAATGCTATTTTAAGTCTATTTCTTTGTAGGAGAAAAATAAGGAGGATTATATTTTAATATACCTTATTCAATTTAATAACGATGTTATGCTTTTATTTATTTAGTGTTCTGTCTGACGACAGGTCCATATGAACAGGATCCTTCCATCCTTTTCTCGGACTGGGACCTGTTCATATACGTTCTTGGCAGATGATCCAGAAGTGGTTTGCCATTGCCTTCTTCTGTATGTGTTGGGATGCCACGGAGAAACCGGGGAAGCCCCCGGAGGAAAACTCTGTGTTGCCTAGACCACGGCCTTGCCCAACACAAGTTATAAATTCGGGCACCGCCGGGAATCAAACCCGAGATCCCAGGATTACAAGGCCAGCGTTCTAACCGCTAGACCACCGTGGCTTATTATTATTTATGTTCTGTCTGACGACAGGTCCATATGAACAGGATCCTTCCATCCTTTTCTCGGACTGGGACCTGTTCATATACGTTCTTGGCAGATGATCCAGAAGTGATTTGCCATTGCCTTCTTCTGTGTGTGAATGGGATGCCACGGAGAAACCGGGGAAGCCCCCGGAGGAAAACTCCGTGTTGCCTAGACCACGGCCTTGCCCAACATAAGTTATAAATCTGAGCACCACCGGGAATTGAACGCGAGACCCCAGGATTACAAGGCCAGCGTTCTAACCGCTAGACCACCGTGGCTCTGTCTTAGTAATATGGAAGAAAATTCCATACTCTGTTCAACATCCGGTTCCTAAGTTATATCAGAGAAGAAATAATGTAAGTATTCACAAACAGCTTATAAAATATTCCAGACGAAGGAAACAATTCTTCTTCGTCCTTAAATATTGAAATCCAATTATGTCCATCATCAGCTTGTACACCCCTACAACACGGAATGCAACAGAAGTCCCTAGCACAGAAAATAATGTTCCGTTACAATAATTCCAGCAGAAGGTAAGTATTTTCATTTCTATACGTGGCCGAATACATGATTAGTTACAAATATGAGGAGTGTCTTGTGTCGACTGGATCACCTTGCAGAGGCCTTCGTCATACCAACTTACGGGCACCAGATTCAAAGTCTCGAGGGAAACAGCAAAATGAATTACCTTTCAATTTCTAAGATTTAAGGTTCTTATGGCTGTGAAGATGTCGTTCGTGGTTTTATGGATTATGACGTCGTGTGGTTATGTAATTAATTCAGCTTGTTTTATGCCTGCAGTAGATACTATGCTTTTCTATGTAAGAACATACGATAACAAATATGTCGAGATTTTTCACAAAATAAAACACACACAAAAATCTCTTTTGGCGATTTAAAAAGTTTTGGAAGTTTGAAAAAGAACGATTGCCAAAAGTAGGGATCAAATCTACCCTCTGATGTTTCTAATGTTAAACGAACTATTCAACTCATAAAACAACCATCTTCTGATCGACACTAATTTGTACCTCCAAAACGTCAACCATATTTCGGTAAATAAAATACATTAATGTTGCCAGCGAACGAGTATACTCGTCGAAATGGTACCTTCTTGACTCTTTTGCATTCCCGAAACTATAATTTCCTTCGAAACTATCTAATTCACAAAGACTTGAAGACATTCAGAGTGATATAGCAACAATATTAATGAGATTATTATTTAATACTGTATGAATAATTACAGCAATGAATATTTTCAAGTGATTAAACAATAAAGTAACCTATATTTCTGAAATAACTTCGAAAGTAATTGGATCAGCGTTTTTAGGGGTGGTACAGACGTCAAAGTGTTTGTACTACTAAGTGGCAAATTTCTTGTACCGGATTTACACTTTTGTACAGAGCAACCTGATAGACCACCAAGACCCACTAAGGTCACAGAACAAAGATCATTATTCAAATACAAATTTTATGTTCATAATAAAACAAAAATATTTAAGCGAATCAGTGGTTAAATAGTGACACATTCGTCCGTGTCAAAAAATTTACATTTTTACTTGTTAACTCGACTTCGTTATCCACAATTTCACACTAAGGAATAAAGTAAGATGCGTAAAATTGGATTCTTCGTGTAACCAGCTGACACGGCTGATTTTCCGAGAAGATTTTATTACACTGAGTCACCGCGAAAGCTTCAAATCAAATATACCCGTGGTTTGGCACTTACATTACAACCTCGCAGAGCCCCACAATGCAAAACCACTCTCGAGCTTGAAACATGTACGATGCCTTGTATTAACCACCGAGTATTTCCTATTTTGAAAACAGGATCGAAATATTCTCTTCAGCACCAATCTACATTCTTCCCTCAGGATGTGAAATAAAATTACACTTTGTGAATTTAAGTTTTCCTATGGTCTAGCGGTCAGAACACTAGCCTTGTAATCCTGGGGTCCCGGGTTCAATTCCCGGTGGTGCTCAGATTTATAACTTGTGTTGGGCAAGACCGTGGTCTAGGTATCACGGAGTTTTCCTCCGGGGGCTTCCCCGGTTCTCCGTGGCATCCCAACAATTACTCCATTCACACACAGAAGAAGGCAATGGCAAACCACTTCTGGATCATCTGCCAAGAACGTATATTAACAGGTCCCAGTCCGAGAAAAGGATGGAAGGATCCTGTTCATATGGACCTGTCGTCAGACAGAACACTAATAATAATAATAATGGTATGACCAATGCAGGTAATAGTCTTCCTCTTACCTTCCCGGAGCATCAGAAGTGTCCATTTTATTTCAATCCTGTCTGTAATTTATAAACACGTATCAATCCAAGGCAGACTGAACCTCCCCTTAGGTATCGTGGAGAATGATAGACTTCAGTAATTCTCGTGAGAGTTATTTGTCGAATACTAAAACTCCTTTTTATAATAACTATATATTAATATTAGCTATTATCATTGCTGAATAGCAAATTTTAAGTATTCTGTTTTCACACGTGCGCTAACTAAAAAATATTTTTCTGTCTTCCGTATTTAGAAACAGAATTATTGCAAACATACGCTTTTAAAGACGATGGTTACGTAACACAAGTTAATGGGAATCTAAACATTAATTCAATAAGTGGTTTCGAATTTCACTACTAGCTTTCCCACAAACTTTATGAAATTGTTCATTACGTAATTCTTTCCAGTCTTTTGTGACTTCCCATCCTTTATGTCCCAGTATCCACACAGTCCTTTCTTCCCAAATTCCTCTATTATCCATCTCTTTTTTGTTATATAGCAAGAAATTAAAATTCACAGCTATATGAAATCGGACAAAATTATAGTTTTTTTATATTTTAATCTTCATAATTAAATGTGTACTGTCATCCTTAAATTAAAGATAAAATAGTCACTGATTACGAAGTGATGTTCTCTGAGATTGCTAATTAAACGCTTTAGCAGTCAGCACGACTTCTGCTGAATACCTGTTCTCCTTGGACATAAAACTGACTACCCCTAAACACGGCCCCACCATAGACCACGTCAATAGATCTACTCTTACCCTGGCCACACAGATGAATCAAGGATGTCTCTGCTGTGTAGAAACACTCACCGTATCACAAATCGCACTCCCATTACAAGATAAAATTTTGTCTCATCTGAGTTACAATATATCAAAATATTCATAAACTATCCTTCATACTTGGTGTGATTTTAGATTCAGATGTGCTTACTGCCTCCATCATCAGAGTAATAAATAGCCCTGATGACAGCCAACTTCAGATTTACTCTGATAGATTTGGGGTAAAATTGCAGACAAATGTTAAATCTTAATTTTTACCACAAAAACAAAACATGGTTCATCTACGGACGTTAATACACGGTGCATAAACCCTGAACGATATTATCATCCTCACAGTCATTAAAACCTTAAATTGTCCTTGGCTTTCTATACTACTCAGTTCTCAGCGCGTTGCAAAGTTAGATAAATGTCAAAGTTATGTAACGCTATGCGGCCATACTGGATTACAGAATTCCATTTACTTCGAATTATATCGAAGAAGAAACTAAACTGGAACTTTGGGGAGGGGGGGGGGTTATTTAAAATGAACGCCAGAGCTGAAATGATATCACTATGCTGCACTGCGTATATAAATTAGAAAGTAAATTATGTTGTAAAAAAGATTAATGGTGAAGACTACAAGCAAATTACATGACGCACTTTCTTATATACATGTTGAAATAAAAGCTCAACTTCAAATCAAATCACACTTCATCATTCAGGGTAGGCAATGACGTAACATGACGATGACAAAATTTGGGCAGTACGTTTACTTGTTACATACTTAAGTTAATAACAGAAACTTTTTAATTCAATCAAGAACTGTAAATGAAACATTTCTTACGTGAATCATAACGAAGGAACATTAATTAAAAGGAAGAATTACGAAAGAGGTTCACTTTGTAACTTAGAATAACATATCTGATCGATAGCAATGCACGTGTCTTACTCCCTTCAAATACGTTTAAGTACAGAATTATCTGATAACAAACACAGATGTGTGCTGGGACGTTGAGCCTTGTAGTCAGAAAGATATTGACCGACGTTTCAAAGGAACTTACTGTCTCCATGATCAGTGCGTTGTCACCGTAGATTACCTGTATTTAAGAAACCTCTTCAGTTTAACTGGTAATTACTATGGAATTTTCTTTCCGTGTGTATTTTGTTATACGAATAGCAGGATTTAGTATAAAGCACATTTTAATTAAAACGTACTCACGTTTAAGCTTTTCTTATATTTAGAGAAGAATAGGAAAATGGCGGTCACTTAAGATAAAAACTAGATAAAACGAAAAGTTAACGCAAAGTTGAAACTTTATATAAACTGGTATTTAGTCTGAAGGCTCTACTTCTTAAGTACGCAGTATAAAATAAGTTGAACGTAACAAAAATTTTATAGGAAATGATAACTGAAGACGTAGCTTTGACAAGTATTCCGCACCCTTAGGGGTAATGACGGTCACTATTTGAGTTTCAAGATGTCGCTGAAGTAAATAAGATAATGATTAAATAAAATGTTTTCTTAGTAAGTAACATGAATATATCTTAGTTTACAAAATGTGTACACACCAAAATCATTTGAACGTACAAATTCTAACGGAATATTAAGATAGAAGTCTTCAATAACCTTTTTCATTTTGTAGCTTAGATGCGTCATGTTTGTGTTGAACTAAGTATGTATTTATTATTCCAGTCTATACACAAACTTAATTTAAAATGTTGTTGTTAAAATTATAGTCATTGATTGTCATCACCCGATAGCAGATGTAAGACACACCACACTTCACAAATTTGAAAATGAACATCTGACCATAGACATGCAGAACATTACGAAGACTGAAAAACCTACAAAAGAAAATCTACAAAACAAATCAATAAATGGTTGCATTAAAATAAAATATATAATAGTTTTAAAGATATAAAAAACGATAAAAACCTGAAGATGATGCAATAATAGCATCGAAACATGTCGTTAATAATAAGCGCTGAATAAATGTAACATCGTAATACGATGAAAAGCGCTATAATTTTAACAACAACATTTTAAATTAAGTTTGTGTATAGACTGGAATAATAAATACATACTTTTTAATTTTGTATTTCTTCTTCTCAAATACAAATTAAAAAGATAACCATCTGTAAATTCCCTCTGCATGTGCCCAGATACCACAGCCTGTGCATCTATACCAGAGTTCTCCGTCTTTCCCCAAATTTTTCACAAATTAAACAAATTTCTCAATCTGTTTCTATGTCTCCCTCTTCATTTTCGTCAAGAATATTTTGTTCTTTTATGTTGGTGTCCTCTTCTGATGAAGTAAAGTCCATCTTTCTTCATATTCTTCCTACAGCGTTTCTTTATCTCTTGGAGGTTTGTTCCCTTATCCTGCATTTTCTTTGGAAATATTATTCGTGTTTTTTCCGTCTAATCACAATTGTATATAAATAAAATTATACATAAGATATTAAAATATCATTTACATATTTGGTACAACTTTTTACTACATGTTTCGGTTACATTGAACCATCTTCAGGTGTAAAGTTAAAAGTTAAAAATTATAATCTTATAAACTAAAACTTAATTACTGTTGTGTAACTTCTGATGATGTTTATTTATAAATTCATTGGAGTGAGGGTATATTTTGAAGTGATAGTGGTTTAACATTGGCCTGTAACGTAAATAATTTAAATATTATAATAATATAATATAATATTATAACGTAAATAATTTAAATATTATAATAATATAATATAATATTATAATACGTTACAGGCCAATGTTAAACCACTATCACTTCAAAGTATACCCTCACTCCAATGAATTTATAAATAAACATCATCAGAAGTTACACAACAACAGTAATTAAGTTTTAGGTAAAAAGTTGTACCAAATATGTAAATGATATTTTAATATCTTATGTATAATTTTATTTATATACAATTGTGATTAGACGGAAAAAACACGAATAATTAAATTTTAATTCACAATATGACGCAATTAAATCAACTTTGGAAATATTGCTGTTTGCCTACTTCTATTCTGCTCTCGTGCATTTCTCTTTAACGCCTTGCTTTCTAAAGAACTCTTCATGGGTGTCCCTGTCAGAATCTCCGAAAGCTGCTTGCCTCTGCTTTTTCTGCAAGGTGTCCGTGGACCCGCCGTAGATAATGGAGATCCTTGACCGCCATTACCCCAAACGCGTAACCTCAAACGAAAGGCGTGTTGCCGTGAACTAGCATATATTTATTCATAATCATCTACGCAGTTATAATATCCAACTATCGCATGTTATGTACACCCACAAGAAAAATTTATATAATTCAAAGAAAGTTCACTCACCTCAGATATTTCAATGTCAAGTATTAGATCACTGGAGAACAAAATAGACACATGCAAATATCTCGGTAACTGTACCAGAAGCAAATGGCGGAATTCGCTGTTTAACTTCACTGAATCAAGCACTGGATGTCAGCATCAGCTTGAAGCTTCTATCTGGTACCGTTCGTCAGAAAAGTGCCTGACCGCCATTCCCCCGTCCTCCCCTACACCAGAAACAGTGCAAATTCCTCATAAACCTCACAGACGCTTATACAACAAAAATATATTTTATTAAAAGAATGAAAGGGGTCCGTCCCCATGTACGAGACAAAAGTAAAGCTTAAAATGACAAATTTCTCAGCTGATTCTAAAGGAAGAACTCCACATGCGACGCATCGCAGCCAAGTTTGTGCCAAGGCTCCTGTCTGAGGACCAGAAGCAGAATCGACTTCTCGTTTGTCAGGAGCTCAAAGATCTTGCAAGAACCGACCCCAACTTCCTTTCTAAGGTTTCCTCTTCCCAAAGATGAAAATTCAGCTAAAGGGAAGGAGATTTGAGACGATAGAAGAGATTCAGGCAGAATCGCAGATGGTGCTTGACAGGCTGACAAAGAAAGATTTCCAGGGATGCTTCCAGGCTTGGCAGCGGCGCTGGGATCGTTGTGTTCACTCCCAGGGGAACTACTTCGAGGGTGATGGATGAATTTAATACCTGAGATAAGTGTACGGGTTTTTATAAGCGCAGTCTTGAAACTTTCTGATCGCACCTCGTATATGATTACCTGTAGGACTACAGTTTATATTGTACGTATTTTATTTTGTTGATTGAATAACTTCGATTGAAAGGACGTCAAATCCCTCGTGGATCCAAACTTTGTTTTATACACTTACCGAAGTGGACCGAAATTAAATTTGCCCCATATTTTTTTTCGGTGCATTCCCTTCGTGCCCATCATATTTATTTGAAATTCGTTCAGAAGTTTCAAAGGTGAGACATGTGGCTCTTTTGAGCTGCTACGTATTATTGTATCATCGTGCTATTTTACCAGTAGAAATTTTTAAATCACAAGTAAAATGTGAGATCAGCTCTCGTTTATAAAAGTATAGACCCTAATTTTTTTTGTAACAAAAATTTCCTTGGACATCGAATTTTATGTGAAACCTACAAGATAAATTACTTTCTCAGCAACCTTAAGCCTAGGATGTTTGTATTACTGAAATATCCTGAGTGCTTTCCTGTCATTGCTTTACTGTTTACAGTGGCCAGGTTATTTTTAATCTCCATAGGTTTTTAAGAATAGAAATGTTCACGGCAACTGAATGCAATCAAGTCTCTCGGGAGATCAGCCATGTGATAACAGCGCTGTAGTCCAACGTTTCGGAACTTGTCTCCTCTTCCATGATCAAGATGGATGGTGACTGAAAAAGACACAGTCTCCGAAACGTTGGACTACAGCCCGAGAAGACATCCGTATCAGCTTATTTGTGTCCGCCTTCACTACTTATCAATGACATCTCCTTATTATTTAAACTGAAATAAATACACATTTCGACCCAGTCCAAATGTTTGTACAATCGTTGGCATACCATCCCAATACGCCGGTGGCTAAGAAAATTTAAGTCAGCAAATTCTCGTTCTACTATTCTCCTGTAATAGCGTAATTTCTTTTAAACTCGACAGATTATTATTTTAAATAACTTGTATCTAACAATAATAATTCTGATATCAATTTTAAAAAACCTTAATCAGAAACTTGGCTTTTGTCAAAATACTGTCAAGTGCAGATACAGGAAAACAGAATATGTGCAAACATTGTATTTTTGAATTAAATTCTTGAGATTCCTGAAAATCATCCTCCATGGTGCGTGCTGACATCCCGGTTTCTCAAGTAGGCGATCCTAAAGTGGCTATACCATTAAAAAAATAACGATCCAGACAACACCACACAAACAGAAAGTTGAATCTAAAGCTCTGTTTCGTAAACATTAATTAAATATCCATAATAGTGATTTCGAGGACAGTATTATTAGCCTATCAGTCAAAAATCATGATGAGTAGAATTTATTGCAATATACTATAATAATTTGTATCTTAATTGCGTCATGTTTGTGTTATATCAATACATATATTTATTTTTCCAGTCTATACACAAAACTTGTATTACGTTTAAAACTTACATCCTTACACTCTTTGAATTGTTATTATATTTCCTATGTCAAAATCCATAATCACGACTTGAAAAATTAATTTCACAGATAATGAACATCGAAATGCATACTCCAAATCAAGATGAAGACTGAAAATTAAAAATCTATAAACGCAATGCACAAATGTACAATAGTTTTTAAAAATATATGAATAGATAAGCCTGATGATGATGTGGTAAACATCGAAACATGTCGTCGAAATCAAAAGCGCTGTGATAAATGTAACATTATACGACACAGAAAAGCGCCATAAAATATAACATAATGCAATTTATATTGTAAATGTTATAAATAATTTTAACAACATTATTTTAAAACAAGTTTTGTGTATAGACTGGAAAAATAAATATATGTATTAATACTATAATAAGTAGTCTCTTGACTTTTCTAGTACTTAGACCAATGTTCAACTCTTAACAAGAATTTGAGAAGTTTAGCTCTACGAAAGATACAGAATCCTCGGAGTTTAACGCAGCAAAGTGGCCAAATGACTGAAGTGTTTACCGAGAAGTGTAGCGATGTTGCAGTCGTGATACAAAAATAAGTTCAGATAATTTCCATCATATAAACAAACGCAAATATATCCTACAGATTATAAACATTCATAAACTTACTAATGATACACTTACCTTAATATTATTGTTAGTTGAACCAACGAGTAATATCTAAGTAATATGGAAGGAAACTTCGCACGCTATTCAACTTAATATTTCATAAGTTATCTTATAAAACATGGAATTTTCATAGTTATACTCAATCGATAAATTTATATATTTACAGAAAGGCAACAATTCTTCTTCGACCTTAAACACTGAATTTCAATGATGTCCACCATCAGCTTGTACACCCCTACAACACGGAATGCAACAGAAGTCCCTAGCACAGAAAATAATGTTCCGTTACAATAATTCCAGCAGAAGGTAAGTATTTTCATTGCTATACGTGGCCGAATACATGATTAGTTACAAATATGAGGAGTGTCTTGTGTCGACTGGATCACCTTGCAGAGGCCTTCGTCATACCAACTTACGGGCACCAGATTCAAAGTCTCGAGGGAAACAGCAAAATGAATTACCTTTCAATTTCTAAGATTTACGGTTCTTATGGCTGTGAAGATGTCGTTTGTGGTTTTATGGATTATGACGTCGTGTGGTCTTGTAGGGGATTACAAGTATTTTGGGAGACCATACTGTGTCTACCTTCGTGGAAGAATGTAGTTTTAAAGACTGCAAACCACCTACATGTCCACCCGGGGTCACAACGCAGAAGAATTTTTATGTTAGGAATGAAGAATGAAAGAGTGTGTTTATGTGACGTTCTGACTAACCCTGTAATCAGGTGATTCTGTTATAATCTGTCTTGGACCACTTTAGAGGCTGTTATGGTTGATAGGGTGATGAAGCATCATGGCCTGTCTCAGTTCTGCCTATTTAGAGGATAATAGAACAGTGGGTTCAAGAAAATTGAGTAATCTGTAAATGGTGAGGACTTTCAAGAAACTGGCCTCATTTATAACACATGAACACGTGAGTCGATAAGAAAGGGTGAATGCGGCTGTACATCTCGAAAGGTTGAGAACCCCTGACGTAGTGTTTGCATAAGACCCGAGAACGTTAAGTGTGGGAGAAATGAGGAAGACGCGATCCAATGAGTGGGCGGGTTACCTTCTTCTTACGCAATGAACAGTGCGGTATGAAAAACAAACGTGATCTGTCTCTTACAGCGGCCTGTTAATGCACTTCTGTTGCTGGTATCTTTAATTCCACCTAATTTCATATCGCGTTCTTGTCTGCAGTCCTCCGAGTCGTGTATTCACAGTTTCAAAAATACGGGCACAATTGTTTTAATTTCGTAACAGGCCTACTTTTCACGAGATCAATTGCCTTGTGCACTCTAAAACGGCCTCAATGCTGTTTATGAACAAAAATCAAAAAATCTAAATTACGTTCACGAAGAAATTAAATGCATGTGTGGGAAATCATTGCTAAGGGTACGGCCCATAGCTTAGACAGTCAGCCACCGCCTTCTCACTGAGGAGGCCAGGATTTGCGCCCAATGTAGTCCATGTGGAATTTGCGGTGGTCAAAATGGAACTGAGAAAGGCTTTTTCCCCCGAGTTTTCCGGCTATTTCCTGTAAATATAATTTCACTGCTAATGCTTGCCCACTCTTCGTCTGTTATCTATAATGATTCCGTTTACTGTTCAGTTCCGTAGAGACAGTCTTCCACTTCCAAAGAATAACAATTTACCATTCACACAGTACGAGCTTTTCAGATCCATCCTTATGGATTTTGACTATATGGTATATTACCACAAAATATTACAATTACTAGGGAACGGTTTTGTAGGTGCTAAAATTTTGGAAAATATTTATTGTTATACGCTTTAAAATAAAAAAATATGTGTTCTATAAATAAAAAAAATGTTTCAAAGTTTCGTAACTTCATGAGATGATAAAGTTGCGTCATATTGTGATAAATATATATTTGTTTAAATCTTGTCAGTCTGATCACAATAAAATTCCTATTAAATATTAAAATAGTACCATAATTAACATTTAAATATTTAAAATATATTAAATGATATTCCCTATCGAAATGTTCGATTTACATTAGAACATCACTTTTTACACGACATGTTTCAGTTCTAAAAGAACCATCTTCAGGTGTATAAAATTATATAAACTTAAATATAATTTCTTAAATGCAACTTTTAGTCAGATGTTTATCAGATTTCAAATGATGTTTTCTTCTAGATTTATTGTATTTTTAATATCGTATTCGAAGTTGTTCTGTATGTACGTCGTGCTTAACATGATTTTGTGTGGGTGAACGTTTTGTTGTTGTTTTTGTATCATCCAAAAATGAAGTTGTGGAGGAGTTACGTCCGTCTGGAAGTATTGCCGTGTTTGAACAAATATATTTCGTAACTTCACAAAATACTCGCTAAAAACCTTCAGCATATCAAACATTAACTGAATCACTGTTACAGCTAACCACGAAAGCCATCTTCAAGTTGAGCGTCGAAAATGTTATTTGTATTGAGAAGATGTGCGTTCCATTTCGCGTGATACCAGTCTTCAGTACTTGCAACACATCATTTTTTTTTTGGAATCAAGCACTCCTTCCTTTAAGGTCTGTCGCAAAAATGGAAAGTTTGGAAGATCCTGAAAAACTTGTAGCAGACTTGCCAAATAGAGATTGCCTCCGTGTCCGATCATTCAAGCGGGCAATGACGGAATTACACTTGCTTCCATTTAAATATGTTAATTGAGAACGCCGTCTTGTGACAATACATTTTCCATCACCACCAGAAATTAACACGTCATTGAAATCGCTAGCATATTGAAATAAATGGGAACTGGCGCCTTGTGGTTTGTGACACCATATGGGGTTGTAAGACCATGGCAATCTGAGTTAAGGCATGAAAAACTGGGCTTCGGGTAACAGCAGCCAGATCCCATGAAACTAAGTGAGCGAAAGCTGGGTCACTCCTATAGCCTTTTAACGTTTTAAACCGCAATGGTAACCTGCTTCAACAAGAAGTACCTCTTCATTTTGAATTTATACTTTTCGTATATTTTATCTATAAATAGCTATTATTTACTTAAACAGCATTAACCGATTAATCTTAATAACGACAAATAGTTGCGTTTTCTTTTAGGTACGTACTAAGTTCTTAAATATTATTTAGGCAATATTCGATTTAATCAAAGGGTTAATTTAAAAATTTATCCTACATATGCTGAAGATTCAATTAAGTGACTGTCACGTTAATCTGTTCATTTTTATGAGTAAAATTTACCCCAACACCATGCCGCTACGGAAAAGAATATGCAACTAGGTCAGTGCAAAAATTTTAAATTAATTTACACTTGTAATAATCAACCGATCGGCGTGCTGTTTGGTATTGTTCTGTTCAGAAAATTGGGGCTAATCACTTATTCCACTCAGACGTCAATATTTAAAATAATAAATATTAAATTTAAAGACTCGTCACTTGAATATCATATGGCCTTTATGAGAGCGACCGGTTATCAAGAAAGGACATTTTTTTTCGTGTTGGTGTCTCAAATTTCAGGTTTAAAGGGCACAAAATCCTACTGTTAACAGAATAAAGCTTATCACTCTAAAGTTTCCTGACAATGGTGCACTATTAGGACATTATCTATTGTATTATATTTAAACATTAAAGCTCTAAAATTAATTCCACTTCGGATGCATTTATACCTGAAGACGGAGACAGAACCAGTCATCAAAACGTAGCGAACCGTAAAATTTTAATTTTAAATTTTTAAATAACATATAATTGATAATGTCAAAGAATCATAATAGAATAAACCTTGGTCAGTACGAGCCAATTAAAATTTTCATAGCCACGTAATTATCGGCGACAGAAAGCGAGATTCACATACTATTAAAGTGTACGGAAACAGGGAGGTGGAGGGAACAGCTCCTGAGGAACAAGTGGTTCACCGTTGGTGAAGAGTTGGCCTTCAAGAAAATTTTAAGCACTACGAATGACACGGAGGTCAGGGATGTAGGGAAATTTCTGTACAAAGTAAGATGTAAAAGACAGGTCAAAATTAGGAATTTAGAACTGTCACTGGGGTAGAAGGCACGAAAACAATACGAAAGAGTTATGTAAATAGTATTAGGAATTAAGGAATAGTCATGTAGAGTAGCATTAGTGAATAGTTGTAGTAAGCAGTAGTGCTAATAGTGCTACGTAGGTAAGGACTGTGGCCGTGAAAACCTGGTGTTAGGCGGCCACAGATCTCTGTATATAGTTCTAAACCAAATATATTATTATTATTATTATTATCCTAATGATGAAGAACGTACTCACATGTTTGTAACTGAAAACAGAAAATATCGGAAAAAATAACAAATACAAAAGACAGCATTCCAATGAAATTCCACAAATCCGTCAGACTGGCACGCTTGTCTACGGTAACCAACATCTAATTAAAATGTATTTTTCTTATCGACACACGCAACAAATAAGCTTCCGTGTCTCATACTTGGCCTTCAAAGCCACATTTCACGCGAACAGCTACGTTCTAATTCAACGCGAAAAGCTTCACGCTCTAGAATATGAACACGCGCTCAAGAAAATATTCGTTACGTTCATTCCACGCTTTCCAACCAGCCACACAGACTACCTTAGAATCAATGACCGAGCTGATTCCAGGATACAAAATATTACACTACAGCTACTTAACAGTACTGAGCGTCGTCACATTCCAATCAGACGCCCTCTTTTAACTCAAACGACTATTCCACAATCCACAGAAACATTGCGGAATATATCAATGACGTCACACGATTCAGAATGTTTTTCAATTCAATTCAATTAATTTATTTACGTGTTTGCCAACAGCAAGAAGCCAATAACAGGCAAACACTGATAATACATACAATAATAGTGAAATAATAATGGATAATAGTAAACAAACGGATTAACTAAACTTATACATGTACAGTATTAAATATAACAGCCAAGTACAGGCAAACCCAAAATAGAAACAATATTAACACAGAGTAAAATAAATGAAGAAATATAAATAAAAACAAATAATCCACGTAGGGAACACTAATATAATTGTAAAACTTTAAAAAATATAAAAAGACAGATAACCAAGCTAGATCATTTCCCTTATTGAGAACGATCGCTCTAGGGAGACAATGTTTACGCTAAATATGTCCAAAAATTTACATACGTCATTTGCAGCGATGACGCACCTGGCTGAAGGACTATGTCTTAGCGCACTGCTCACACTAAAAGTAGAAAATTCTCTTATTTGCCTCGCCGGCACACGTAAACCAACAGTGTCCATAATGGAATGGCAATTTATTTTGCCCTTAAATACATTAATAAGAAATAACGCATCGAGATGTCGTCGTCTGGAATAAAGTGTTCTAAAATTTAAAGTAGATAGGATCAGCTCATATTTGCGGGGGATATTAAACTGGAAAAATCGGTAATTGCACAGACTGGCAAATTTTCTTTGAATATTTTCTAATTTATTAAAATCTGTCTGTGTAAGATTATTCCAAACGACCGAGGCATACTCAAGCTTTGACCTAATTAAAGCATTAAATCATTTATAATGAGACTCCCAGAAGCAGGTCTTTGTATTCAAGAAAATTGAAAGGTCAGGTGAATAAGGCAGACAGCTTTTTTTTAACTTTCCAGATCTTTAATAACCTTAATGCCTGACTTACTTCATTCTGTAAGAACAAATAGATGATTCAACTTATGAAAAAACAAAACAAACATAGTTTTGACCTCTTATATACACTTATCTTTCACTTCTGTCTACAAAACGTCGGTATGCTCCTTAGGAGACCTTGGTGTTTTGTAAGTAAGTCATACTGAAATACTCATGATGATCTCATGATCTCTCATGATCACTCATGACTTTTCCCCGAAAGATCGTGTTCTTCCATCCACGTTTCTGGAAAGGTCTCACCAAAGTTTACTGTATCCATGCTTCCAGAAGACACGCCACTACGTCAATGGAATATTTAACTCAAAACCTCACACAAAATTGCT